>NC_092810.1:113596821-113881067 GCF_040954645.1 Diabrotica undecimpunctata
CCCTTTTTCTTTTGTTACCTGATTCGTAAGTTTTACTCACAGTTATATTTGGCAGTATTGTTTTCTCACTCACTTGCTATATTTTTTCAAGAAACAGCTGTAATATTTACGTTTTGAGATAGAGTACCTCGGCGAATACTTTAAGAAGTAAAATTGAACTAGTCTTCATCAATTTGATATTTAGAAGCCTTACTAGTTGAACACTACAAAAGATTTTCCAAAATAAGTCGAAAAAGTCCTACAAACTCTCCTAAAATACAACCAGTGAACTATGATATAACCTAAGAAAACTTAACACAAAACTGATCACCCTTTACCACCAAGAAGGTTATTAATTTCTAATGTTAAGGTAAACAGGTTGTACATTCTAAAATCTACTCTGTAACTTATATTTGGAAAACAACTAATGTTTACTTTTTTTCTGACTAGTAGATGGCGAAATATGTAGCAGTATCTTGTGTATTATATAAAATGCGGCGGGCGTTAATGGGTTAAGAAGAGAAACTTACAGGACTTCGAACATGTAATAAGAGATTCTAAATATAGGCTGCTACAGAATATTATGCAAGCAAAACTAGCAGACAAATGTGGTCCAGGACGAAGGAAGCCTTCATGGTTAAGAATTTGCAAGAGTGGTATGGTATTAATATGAGCATGCTCTTTAGGATGGAAGTGAATGAGATTAAAATAGCTATGATAGTAACCAACCTTCTGAATATTGGTGTATAGAACATGCGTACCAATTTTTATCTCTATACGAATTTTGTAACCTCATCTGTATTTTTTGCGCTAAAATGACCGGGCTATACGTTAAGAAATATGTTAAAAAATGGTATTGCCAAAAATCACTGGCAAATTGGAAAAACCAACAGAGTCAAAAAATACAAAAAATCCGGTTTACGGATTTTTACGGATTAAAAAATGAAAAATTTCCACACTTTCTGTTTGCCGTGTATTTTATCTTGACAAATCGTCGAGGGGAACAACAAACGTAGTAACGAGATACTCAAGGTTTTAAATATCTATTGCAGGGGAAAAACCAACATAGTCAACATGAAACATGGGAATAACCAACACAGTCCATAAAATTCGTTATTACACGCAGGTCATCGCAGCTGTGTTTATTAGCAGTTATTGTTTCGATACGTTCATTTAAGCTTGTTCGTTAAGTTGTTAAAAAGTGATGAATACATGTGTTAATCAAGAAAAATCAACGAAGAAGCGTAAAACTCATGACCGTCTTAGAAATGTTGCTAAGAAGCTACGAGCCTCGACCTTTAAAACCGGAGAACACTGTCAGTGTAAGCGGTATAAGTGCTTTCAAAATATTTCAATTAATAAACAAAGTGAGTTAATAAGACAGTTTAATAACATTGGCCGTGACAATGGTAATGATGCCCAAAATAGTTACTTATCTGGACTTATCTCATTTATGACCTGTGTTTCAACGAAGGCCAAGGAAAAACGAAGAAGATACTAGATTGAATGAAAGCTCCTACAGCTACAAAGTAAGAGTTATTAGAAATGGTGCGGCAGAGGTACCAGTATGCTTTAAAGCATTTCAATCACTGTTTGGAATTAAAGTTTTCCGATTACATACAATAAAAACATATTTAAGAACAACTGGCAAGGCGCCGATCGATAGAAGGGGAAAGCATAAAAATAGACCTCATAAGGTAGATCAACAAACTCGTGAATTGTTATTGCTGTTTTTTGGCTCATTAAAGGGACGTAAAGCGCACTACAGTTTTAAGGACTCTAACAGAGTTTACCTTTCGGAAGATATGAACGTTAGAAAGCTTCTTGAATTATTTTTGACTAACCATAATTCAGGTAAATATTTGTGTTAAAGTTTAACATCTCCTTTGGTTATCCACGAACTGAAACGTGCTGTTGGTGTGACGAGCAGAACGCCAAAATTTTTGAGCTTGATAGGAAAATTGCCATTTCAAAAAGTGATAACGAAAAAGTAAAGTTAGACAACGATTGAGGAAGCTAGAATTTGAAAAGACCTGAATAGAAGGCAGATTGGTTTTATGAATTGAAAAGGCGTGTAAAAACTGAAGCTAGAAAGTCATCAACTGTAGAGGTTATCGCTATAGACTTCGGAAAAAATCTCTCTACTCCGAATATAACATCTGCTGAAGTTTACTTTAGAAGACAGCTGTCATTCTATATTTTTAATATTCATATTTTGTCAAATTGTGTTTCAATCATATACATGTACGACCAAACCATCGCATAAAAGGGGTCAGATGACGTTGCCTCAATGCTCTATCATTTTTTTAACACCTACCTGGATCCTGCTGTTAAAAAACTTTATGTGTTTGCCGACTCTTGCGGAGGACAAAACAAAAATTAAACTATCATCCAGTTCTTTCACTAGGTAACTGCTACACAAAAAGATTTGACACTGTGACAATTACTTACCCAGTGCGCGGCCATTCCTTCATGGAACCGGACAAAAACATGGGATTGATCCCCAAAAGTGCAACGGCTGAAACCCCAGATGGCTGGAAAAAGGTTATAGAAGCCGCTAGAATAAAGCCACATCCGTTTGCTGTTGTATCATGTGAACAAATTATGTTTAAAAAGTGAAAGAAAAAATTTGTGTCAAAAAACATTAAAAGTTAATGTTTTTTGACACAAAATGCAAAACCGTGGATCACAGGGAAACATATAATGGATCTTTTACGTCGTCCTTAGTAAAAGATCAACGGAAGAACCAGAAGGGGAAATCAAAGGTAACCCATCTTCAAGAACCCAATCAGCTCTACCAAACGCTTATACCTTTGCCCAAAGAAAAGTGTGCTGATCTAAAAGTTTTAATAAAATTCTGTGAAGAAGAGGGATCTAAAGGTTACTACAACCAACTTCTTAATGCCAATCAGCCTGAGTTACCATCTGAGCCCGATGATGTTCCCGATAATCATAGCGATTTTTAAAAATCAGATTAACTTTAGTCAGTAGTTTGTAGCTTGGTTTGTTGTTTTAATGTGATGTAGAAATGTCTTACAAAATAAAAAAATAATAAAAATATTTATTTTTTAATCTGATCAGGGGAAGAACCAACTTAGTCCACATTTTGTTTAATTAAAAAATTTCTAACTACGAAATTAAAATTCAGTCATAACATTATTTCAGCTATTTATAAAAAGTACATATCGAACTAAATATATATAAATATTTAGCTAAAAATGTATAAAAGGAAAGGATTTTTATCGTTTCAAATTTTCTTTTCTTTCTCCTGAAAAATATAGTTTTTTGATTAAGTTGCCTTTTCCCCTGTAGTCTTCAAAAATGTTAAAATATCCGAAAAAAATCTAGTTATACATGCTTTTTTTACATGAAAAAACACTACACCTTCAGTAGTTGCTCAGTTATGGGTATTAGCATTCATAGTTGAAAGGTGTTATTGATAAAGTTGACGGATGTATTTTAAACGACATTATATACAGCCGTTTAACATATGTAAATACAGTCACCTATGGTTTTATTATCTACCTCTTTAGGAAGTGTTTGAATATGTAATGTTATACATTTGCCGATATTATCATTCCATGCAAAGCAGTAATCAGATGACGAGATGTGGTTTTCACTTTCTCTAATTTTTTCGTATACTAAACCAAGATAGTTGCATATATCTATATACAGCTTTATATATCTATATATTTTTTTAAAACTTAATAGGCCGAAACGGTTTGTATTAGATACTTAATAAAATACTAAACCTTTACTCTTTTTTAATCTTTAGCAAATCAAGTTTGAATTCATTGCATGACAAAACAGGAAACTATTTAGGAGAGAGGAGAGAGGAAAGAAAATATGTACAGAGTTGCCAACTTAAATAAGTGCACTCGGATATATGTCAATATTCGTTGGATTTTATATAAATGCTATGACAAATCAATTTACATATCTGTCATTTGTCAACCCCGTCCTTTCTAGTACGACAAACCTTTAATTTTTAATGGGGAACATGGCATCTGTGGTAATTCATTGGAGGAATATTTTTCTGAAGAATTAACACACCCATGATTTTGTTCCATATTAGCTTTATTTTTGTGAAAATATATCAGTTTAATAAAAGTGTAATTAAGTGGGAATTTAAAAAATTTTCCGTTTCGTACAACCTACACTAAAACGAAATTTGCGACATTAATAGGAAACATTATTAAATGTAAGTTATATAAAATAAATTATAATTATTTAGTTCAATTTAGTTAAATTCTCATAAGAACACCCACCACAATGTCCATACAATTAAAAAATCGCTATTTGAAGTTAAAACGAATATTTTAAACTATTTCAGTAGTTACTAGACTACATTCATGCAACAATTTAAATGGACCTTCTCAGGACCAAGCGACAAAAGAACTCGGACCAAGCATCCGAATCTGCCATTTAAATATAGAAGGTATTAGTAAAAGTAAATGCGAGTACATTCAAAAGATAATAATAATAACGGATTTATTACGGCTGTCGCCGCTTCTCCGCCCCCAATTTCCATCTTTTTCTGTCATATGTAGTTGCCTCTTCTAAGTCTCTTGCCGCCATTGCTTCATCAATATCGTTGCGCCAACTTCTCCGTGGTCGTCCTCTCTTTCTTCTTTCAATAGAGATCCATTCCAGTACTCTCCTAGGCAATCTGTACTCTGGCATTCTTTTAACATGTCCGAACCAGATTAATTGTTTTCTTTCTATGTCATCATTGATATTTCTCTCCATTTTCATTTCGTTTCTTATTTGTTCGTTTCTAACTCTCTCCAGTTTCGATCTACCGCAGCTTCGTCTCAGATAATCCATTTCTGTCGTCATAAGTTTGTTTCTATTAGCTTTGGTGACGTCCCATACTTCCGAACCGTAAAGTGTAATACTTTGGACTATACCACCGTAAATGTGTTTTTTGGTTTCTCGTCGAATTGTTTTTTGCCAGAGAAGAGAGTTTAAGGCACGGGTCGCTGCTCTGCCCTTGTTTATTCTTTCCCTGATTTCATCTGCGCTATTTCCCTTCTTGTTGAAAATGACCCCCAAATATTTGCAGGATTGCACGCCTTTGATTTTGTCGTCTTCCAAGACTAGGTCACATATTTCATCTGTTCCCACTGAGAGATATTCACATTTTGTCATATTCATGTTCAGACCTGCCACCTCATATTCTTCTTGTAGTTTTCTTACCATATAGCTAAGATCGTAGCTGTCTTCGGCAATTACTACCTGGTCATCCGCAAAGAAAAGTGTATATAGCTTGTTTCTTCCACCGTTATTCCCATGTTTCTACTGTTTTTTACCCATTTCACTAAGGATCTGTCCAAATAGATTTTAAATAAGGTGGGTGACAGACAGCAGCCTTGTCTTAGTCCTTTTGTTGTTTGAAAAGGAGAGGTTATTTCTTGTCCCATTTTAATTCTTGCAAAGTTTTGTTCGTAATATTTTTGAGTGGCGTTAATAAGAGTTGGGTTTATTTTCGAGTTACCCATTTCTATCCATAGTTGGGAGATCGGTACACTGTCATATACTTTTTCCAAATCTATTAAAGCTATATGAGTTTCTCTATTTCTCTGCACTCGTTTTTCCATTGCAATTTTTAATGTGAAGATATTATCCATAGTGGAGCGTCCGGCCCTAAATCCCGCTTGTTCTTCGGGTTGTTTGTCTTTAATATCATTTTCTATCAGGTTTCGTAGTACTTTTGAGCATAGTAGGCCTATAGTAGCAATCACTGCGATCCCTTTATAGTTTTTAGGATCCATCTTTGTGCCTTTCTTGTGTATTGGAGAGATATACGATTGTCTCCATTCTTCTGGAACTTCTTCTCCGTTTAAGCATCTTTCGAATAATTTTCGGATCATCTCAAACAGTTTTGAAGATCTATACCTAATCAACTCTGGATGTATTCCGCCTGGGCCTGGAGATTTTTTTAATTTCATTCCCTTAACTGCTTCATTCACTTGTTCTATTGATATTTCGATTCTTCCTTCTACTTCCACTTGTTCATTTGTCTGTTTAAACCTTTCTCTTCTCTCTGTTAATAAGTTCTCAAAATGCTCTACCCATGTGTTCTCTGGTATTCTATTTATTATGACTTGGTTTTTTGTCGTTGTTCTCATCGTTTTTATAGTTCTCCAGGCTTCAGAGCTCTTTGTCCCTCCTATATGGTTGTCTAGGTAATGGCATTTTTGTTCCCATGTACTATTTTTCTTTTTAACCACTTCTCGTTTGACTTCTTTATTCAAGTTTTTATATTGTTGTTTTGTATGTTCGTCCCCCTGTTGTAATAACTGTAGATATACTTCCTTCTTTCTTTTTATCTTTTCTTCCACTTCTTTATTCCACCAATATGGTTTATCCACTCTTCGTACCTGTGGCCCTAAGGCTTCTAGCGCTGCGTCTTTCATGCAGTTTTTTATATGTTCGTATTCATCCGTCGTTGATCTGTGTGATTCCTGTAGTTTTTGTGTTAGTCTCCAGGAGTAAAGTAACTGTGTGGTCTCGTTATCTAGATTATCTAAGGTGTACGTAGTTCTCTCTATTTTTTCTCTGTGTTCTTTGTTGATGTCTGTGTGGTTCCTGTCTACGAATGGTGTATATATTTTTCCGATTATCAGGCAGTGGTCCGAGCCGCACTCTGCTCCTCTATTCACCTTTACGTCCTGTACTCTTAACTTAGTTTGTTGTCTTGTTATGAAATAATATATTATCGATTTTAGACCTCTTGTGTGCTGAGACCAGGTGTATTTATGTATGTTCTTGTGGGCGAAAAAACCATTCAAAATCTTTAACTCATATTGTTGGCATATATTTATGAGTCTTTCTCCGTTGTTGTTAACAGTTTCTTCTCCATGCATGCCTACCACTTTACTTTGAACTTGTTTTCCTACTCTGGCATTCAGGTCTCCTCCGCATATAATCTCATGGCTGTTAGGAATTTCGTTCAGGATTTTTCTAAAGTCTTCTTCAAAAGCTTCCTTTTCTTGCACTGAGTAGTCATCATTTACGGCATATACCCCCAGAATTGTTATTTGTGTTCCTCTTAGGAGAACCGTCACTTTAATAAAACGTTCGTTGTATGCTTCCCAAGATTTAATATATTTTTCAAATTTCTTGTGTACAAATATTGATATCCCTGCTCTTGCTCTTTGATCCTTTCCCACTCCTGAGAAGAAATGTGCATAGTCTTTTAATTTTTCGCTTCCATTTCCTTTTTTCTTTGTCTCAGAGAGAATGGCTATATCTAATTTTCGATTTACGAAATCCTGCATAATTTCTTGTTGTTTGTTCCGGATTCCCTGTATATTCCAGATTCCGTAATTCATGGTCCAGTTTCGTTGCTGTTTTCGTCTACTGTAATTTCCGTCCGGTAACCGAGGCTCATTGGGTATTTTAGCACTGTAGAATTTTCACAAGTGTAAGGTCGCTGGCCTTAAGACTTAACCCCCATCCTTGGAGGACCGAATTTTCTGTTGGGGTTTATTCCCCTAGCCGATATGTTCCAGTTTTTAGGAGCCAGAAGTACGCCTTTTACCCTCTCTCGTCTGCTACATAACGTACTCCCATTGTACGCCATGCACCCAGTGGTTACGCGACATGGTATGTCTTCGTGGACGTGAGAGTAGGATTTGCTGGCAGAGCTGAGTTTTATTCCTAAAACCTCCAACTCATTCATTGGAAAACAGTGGGCATTTCTTAGCGTTTTGTTACGACAAAAGCATCGGCAGCTTCATGTCACCCTCAAGACCCCTTACCAGCCTTTAACCACCACATTCAAAAAATACTCATTGAAAATAATATCGACCTGGTCGCAATTCAGGAAACCCATGTAGAAAACGAAAAACAAATTCTCGCTACAGAAAGATTAGAGAAGATAGAAGTTTAGAAGATATAGCTATGATTTATTGGATGCAACTTATCATCCAGCTTATGGCAACCTATGTTAGTTCCTATGGCAGCCTATACAAATAGGCGAAGTTACTGTCAGTAATATTTATAAACCACCGGCAGTCCTGTGGCCTCCGCATGTTATCCACCCACATCCCTCAGTTTAAGTTGGAGACTTCAACAATCATTATGAACTCTGGAAGTATAGGCACAATGATCAAAATGACGAGGCTCTGATAAACTGGAGCGAAGAGGCTGACACTTATTTAGTCTTTAACGCTAAAGATCGGGGAACTTTTCAATCTGCAGCCTGGAGGCAAGAATACAACCCAGACCTATGTTTTGTTTCCACAAATGAAAACAATCAACCACTGGCATCTTCACGTGCAGTACTTCCAGATTTTCCACATAGCCAACATAGAATAATATCATCCTTTCCTCGACCTAGGTGGAACTTTCAAAAAGCAGACTAGGCGACTTTTACTAAAAGATTGGACAAATGTCTGGGATGGATATCCTCAACACGTACAAACTACATGATATTTGTTGGTGCGGTTATCTCTACAGCGAAGAAAACTATACCTAGAGGATATCGTAAAAAGTGTCCCAGGATGGAATAAAAAATTTTAGAAATTGTATCAAGAATACAACGAAAGCCACGACAGAGACAATTGCAGACGAACTACTGCACAGTTTGGATGCAGCTAGACGACAAAAATGGATGGAAACTGTGGAAAAATTAGACTTTAGTAAATCAAGCAGAAAAGCATGGTCTTTACTTAGAAAACTTGGTAATAGCAGACTTTCAACTAGAGACAAAGTACCAATAGCTCCCAACAGAGTATCCTCCCACATTGTAGCAACCTCAAGAGCAAGAGCACCTAGAGATCGCGACCACACCAAAGTAAAACAAGAACTAAAAATACTGAAGTCTGCATGCCCGCCTATATCTGAAAACTTTAACGAGTTTACTCCAGAAGAAATTATTTCAGCAATATCAGAAATTAAGTCTGGAAAGGCATCCGGCTCCGATAAAATCCATCCAGAATTTTTACTCCACTGTGGCAAATACGCTAGGAAATGGCAGACTGATTTGTATACAGAAATGTTAAAATCAGGAGAAATCCCCCATCCACTAAAAAAGGCCTCTATTATAGCCATATTAAAACCAGGAAAGGCAAATAATCAGCTCCAAAACTACCGACCGATTGCACTCTTGAGCTGTGTCTATAAACAGTTGGAACGCTTAATCTACAACAGAATTAGTAGAAACTTATTTAAATTGATACCTATTGAGTCAGCAGGGTTCAGACCTAACCGCAACTGCATAGACCAGATCCTATCCCTAACAACACATATTGAAGCAGGTTTTCAAAGAAAGCAAAAAACATCCGTTGCTTTCATTAACCTATCAGCTGCATACGATACTGTATGGAGACAAGGACTAAGCTGCAAACTAATCCGTGCCATCCGCATGCTCACCGACAGACCTTAGGCACAGTGGGCAATTTTAAAACTGTCCAAATGAAACTCAACAATGTACTGCCACAGGGATCTGTTTTGGCACCCTTATTGTTTAATTTATATATCGCGGACCTACCTAGGACAACTTTGCAGAAATTTGGTTACACTGACGATTAAGCCATTGCAGTAAGATATAATAACATGGATATTACAGACACAATACTAACGGATGACCTTGCTGTTATGGGAGAATACTTTCGCAAGTAGAGGCTACGGCCCAATGCAACGAAAAACGAAGTATGTTGTTTCCATCTGAATATGCCCAAGCCTTTAAACTGTGCGTTAACTTTGAAAACAGACTGCTCACTCACAACTCAACATCAAAATAACTTGGAGTAACTCTGGACAGAACATTAAGTTTTAAAGAACACCTACAAAGAACGGCAGCAAAACTGAAAACGAGAAATAATATCGTCCAAAAGCTATGTGGCACTACATGCGTACACTCAGCCTCCGTACTCAGATTATCCGTTCTCTGACTTGTATACTCGGTGGCTGAATATGCTTCCCCGGTATGGCTCAATAGCAAACACACGAAGATTATTGACACCCAATTTAACCAGACAATGCGAATGATCTCAGGTACAATTACACCTACACCGAACTATTGGCTTCCCATTCTGAGTCACATTGCAGCGCCGAAACTGCGAAGAAGTCATTCTCTTCTCAGATAATATCAAAAAATCGAGGCTAACCATGAGATACCCATTCACCAGGTTAAGCTTGATATCGTAAAAAACAGACTGCGCTCCAGATATCCTCTACTGCTAAGAGCCAACTTCCTTCATCAGGAACATTTCAACCTCACCACCGCCTGGACAAGACAATGGGAGAACGACTCACCACAGGAAGCCAACTAAATGTCCTGTATCGATCAGAAACCGCCAGGCTTTGAACTGACCCGCAATACATGGACAACGTTAAACTAAATAAGAACAAGTAGCGGTAGATGTGCTGACAGCTTATATAGATGGGGAAAAGCCCTTACTCCTGAGTGAGACTGTGGTGCGTAACGTCAAACTGTTTTACATTATATTAATAATACATTAGATGTTCCGTTTATAATACGTTTGTAATACTCCATGTAACGTTTTATATTGATTTTTGATTATGTGTTCTTATTGTATGCCATACAATAAATAAATTCATGCACTATTCGTTATTTGAGTTCTTCCAATGTAGAAAAAATGGTAAGTATTAAAAATCCATAAACAACCCCATAGGAACAAATTCAGCGGAGTTATATCGGAGGATCTTGCTGACTATTCAATAAAATCTTTTCGTTCAATCCATTGCCTACGAAACCGTTCATTAAGTTGAAGAAAGTCTTATTTTTTAAAAACATAGAACGTAAAAAAATGAAAAAAATTTAATTCTGGTACTGAGGGCTTTTTGCCTATCTTTTTATTGGGATACCCTTCGTAATGTTTTAGTACTCTGTAGACAGAAGTGTGCTAAAAACCAGATTCTTAAGCAATTTTTTTAGTACTTGAAGTGGGTTCCAAATTAACATGACTCAAAATTGCTGCTTCTGCTGCTTCAGATCTAACAAGTTTTCTACGCTTCGTTTTTTATTGGCTATTGATCCCGTTTCATAAAATTTATTAACTAGTTTTAATAAATGGTTTTAATATAGTTTATTATATTAGTTTGCTGTGGAACTCTGAGAACCTCATCATCTTGTTTGTATGAAAATATAGATAAAAAAGGGATAATACCAAAAAGTGTTTTGAATTATATTATGTGTACCGTTTTTTGAATACACTGATAATGTTAAAAAATGCTATATTTAACTTGTATCTTATTTTAATTTATTTTAGTTCTTAAAGCATATTATTCAGGCTGATAGACACCTAGTCTATGTCAATAAAAAAATTTTTAATATGTAAAAGTGATGAAGTTGCTTATTTTGAAGAAGTTTATTAATAATTTTGCCATTCTCCTTGCATTCTTTTAATATTTGCAAAAAATATCGAAATAATTTCAACGCTTTCTGGGATAGAATATTATACCTTTTTAAACGAATTGAAAAAACTTATTTAATATCGCTGTTAAATGCTAATAACAACAGTTCAAATAATTATAAACCTTTTGCATTTTTCTTTCAATGTAGTTTTTGACTTGGTGAAAAAAAATTGTCAGTGACATTAGCAAAATATAGGCATTACGTTTAGTTTTAGCATGGAATAAAAATTAGGATAGAAATGGTTTAAACAAACTTCAACACGATGAGAAGAGTGCTCTCCACAAACGATTTAAAGTTGAAGTTAAGAGTTAGGTTGGGAGGAGCTACATCTTCTCGACTTTATATTATAAAATGGAAACTCCCGAATGCAAAGCAGCTTCCATTAATATTTTGTTCTTCTTCTTCTTCTTCTTAAAGTTCCATCTCCCATCGGAGGTTGGATATCATAACGGCTATGGTCACTTTGTTGGCTGCTGCTCTGAAAAGTTGTAGTGAACTACAGTTAAACCATTCTCTAAGGTTCCTCAGCCAGGAGATGCGTCTTCTTCCTATGCTTATTCTTCCTTGGATCCTTCCTTGCATAATAATTCTCAGCAGCTCATATTTTTCTCCTCTGGTTATGTGCACCAAATATTCTAGTTTTCTTCTTTTTATGCTGTTCATAATTTCTAACTCCTTATTTAGACGTCGTAGTACCTCAGCATTAATAATCCTTTGAACCCACTGAATTTTTAATATTCTTCTGTAACACCACATTTCGAACGCTTCTATTTTTCTTATGTGTTGTTTCTTCAATGTCCAAGCTTCCATTCTGTATAGTAAGATAGAAAATATGTAACATCTTAGAGCCCTCAATCTGATATGCAACTGAAGGTCTCTGTTGGTAAGCATTGTCTTCATTTTCAGAAATGCTTACCTTGCAGTTTCAATTCGGACTTTGCTTTCTCTGCTTTTGTCATTTTTGTCATCAACCCAGGTTCCCAGATATTTGTATGTCTCTACTTTTTCTATTTGGGTTTGCTCTATCATTAATCTTTCATTTCCATGTTGCATTTTTGAGACAATTATAAATTTAGTTTTTCTCTTATTTATTTTTAGTCCTTATCTAATGCAATAATCGTTAATTCTATTTATCAATTCTTGTAGCGATTCCAGGGTGTCTGCCATTATAACGGTGTCATCAGCGAATCTTATGTTATTTACTATTCTTCTGTTTACAGAGATTCCATCACCCATATCCGCTATCGCTTTCTGGAATATGGCTTCACTGTACACGTTAAACAGTAATAGTGACAGAACACAGACCTGTCTTACTCCTCTCTTTATATCTATATTTTCGGACTTTTGTTCTTCTATCTTTATATTGGCCTTTTGATTCCAATACAGATTGATAATGATTCGTAAGTCTCGTCTGTCTATATCGTTGTTTCTCACTACTTCTATTAGTTTTTCATGTCGGACCCCGTCGAATGCCTTCTCGAAGTCGATGAAACAGGAATAAATATCTAGGTTCATATCTAAGCATCTTTGAGAGAGGACATTAAAAAGCAAACACTGCCTCTCTCGTTCCCAGTCCCTTGCGGAACACAAACTGAGTATCATCCATATCATCTTCTAGTTTTCTATATAATCTTCCATGAATCACCTTTAGAAATATTTTAAGGGTATGGTATATTAGTAATATTGTCCTATAGTCTGAACAATCTTTGGCATATACTTTTTTGGTATTGCGACAAAGGTGGACACCAACCATTCTTGTGGGATTTTTCCAGTTTTATATACTTCATTAAATAGGTCCAGAAGTACAGGTAGAGTTTCATCGTCTAGACATTTCAGTAGTTCCGCAGGTATTTCGTCTGGACCAACAGTTTTTCCGTTTTTTGCGTTTCGTATTGCTTGTTCGATTTCCTCTATTATGATCTCTGGTCCCGTTTCGCTGTCTATTTCTTTCGGTTCTTGTCGATTATCCTCAAACAGATCTGTTATATATGTCTTTAATTTTTTTAATTGCTCTTTAATTTCTATAATGATTTTTCCATTTGCGTCTTTCAGAAGGGTATCTTTCTTTTTTCTCAGTGTATTTGTCATTTCCTTTATTTTCTTATGCATATTAAAGCTATCATACTGTTTAGCATATGTTTCTATTTCACTGCATTGATTAGCAAGACAGGTGGATTTGGCCTCTTTTATTTTCTTTCCTATCAATCTCTGTATTTCCTTGTATTTTGCCCTACTCCTGCCTTTATGTTTCCTTCTTTCGTCCATTAGATCTAAGATTTCTGAAGTTATCCATCTCTGTTTCTTTCTTATTTTTGTCTCCAGTAGCTTTTCTCCTGCCTTTATTAAAGTTTCCTGTACCATGTTCCATTTGTCATTAACATCTGTTGTTTTTATCACATCTTATTTAATTTTCTTTAAGTTATCATTTATTTCTTGTTTTAAGCTCTAACGTATAGGTTCTTCTTTTATCTTTGAGACATCAAATCGTGGTATATTTGTTTGTTTTTGGATCTTCTTCAATTTTATCTGCATTACGCCTACTAATGGATTATGGTCTGAATTTATGTCAGCTCCGGGGTATGTTCTCAGAGACTTTATAGCATTTTTATATCTAGATTTTATTAAAATGTAATCTATCTGGTTTCGAACAACCTTGTCTTCTGAATCCGCAGTTGATTTCCAAGTATAAAGTCTTCTTTTAGGTAATTTAAAATTTGTATTCATTATTACCATATCCTCGCTTTGGCAGAATTCGACATTTTGTTCTGGAATTGTCAAATAACTTAAATGATACTTTCACAGGGATTGCCCCAAATTTGACTACTATACATCCAGAAGGGATTCAGTATGTATTTGTAGCGGTGTAGTTTCTTAAAAGTAGTTAACTATTCCAAATAATTTGCTTTATTAGCGTAGGGAATCTAAGCTTTATATATTACGTGAATGTGTTGGGTATTAACAAAGTTATCTTGGATAATTTTATTGTTGTTTAACTTTGTATGTTATCTTTTGATTTACATGTCAATCTGGTCTATGAATATTTAAAATTTCTTGTTACTTTTTCCATGATCTTTTTCAACTGCCAGAATCGCAGTATCTTTACAAACAAAACATCTGTTGATTGGAATTGTGTCGTCATTTCAGGGATAACATCACCAGTATCCCTTATTGCTTGCAATTCATACCGAGCAAATACAATTGCTAATAACTAGTTTTAGGATAGCTTACATTCTGGGAGAAAGCTTTTTAAAACTTGATTCACCTCGTCAACTTCTTTGTTTTTTTTTATCGTTTTTATTGTTTAGGTATTCTAGTATCTTCTCACTATCATTTTGTTGTTCCTCGTCCTTGGTTTTTCTTATTTTCTTCTTGCAAAAAGCATTATTTTCCGGTAAGGCTTTAGAGCAATTGAACAGCGTATGCAGTTCTACAATAATTTATTTCATATTTTATTGAATAGTGTACGAAACAGTACATTAAATAAAAATTACCAAAAAATAAAACTATTCTTTTACTTAGTTCAAGTTCCATCTGTCTTGTGGTTTCAAGCTAAGCTTCTAATATTCTAATTTTTTAATTAAAAAAAAAATGTTAACAAAACTTCTTTTTCAAACAAAATTAATTAATTTTTCAGCTTCCGCAGTATTGGTCCTTGTAGTGCTTTTTCTTAATATTTCTATAGGTTAGAATATGCGTCCAATTTACAAGGCATCAACTTTTTTTGACAAAGTCCATCATATCTGGTATTAACCCTTAAGTACTGACATATGAATATTGGAACACAATTACTAATATGTCGTCTGTGAGACTACCTTAAATAAATAGTCGTATTTTAATAGTCTTAATTACATTCATTTGCAATAATCTATTTTCAATAAATATCAAAAATCAACACAAAGTAATTGAAAAAAACATTATTACTTTGGAAACTGAAAAATGTAATCTAAGTGTAATACTTGAAAAGTTTACAGTAAAAAAATAATTATAAATTATAATTAACTAATACAGATCTTTACTAAGACTTTACTAAACATACATCAATAGGAAGAACATGAAGAAAATATATATTTTGGGGTGGACCTACCGGTAGAGGTCCCCAAAAAAGATGAAAAATTGCAAGCAATTAACAAATTCAAGAACGGAAAAGCTTTAGGTTCTGACAATATACTGGCTGAATTCCTTAAGTACGGAGGAAAAACTTCATAGATTTCCGGCAAGCGTACGACAACATTAAAAGGGATCAGATGTGGAATGCAAAGGCAGAACTTTCAGTTCCAAAAAAACTTATCCAGCTTATTAAGTTATGTGTGAATAGCTGTAAATCCAGAGTATGAATAGGTAACAAACTCTCAGAATCTTTTGAAATAAGCAGTGGCCTGAAACAAGGAGATGCGCTGTCACCTCTCCTCTTTAATATCATCCTGGAGAAAGTAGTAAGAGCAGCACAACTTAAAACAGAATTACTGACAGAAAATGGACCAAATTACTACTAGCATTCGCAGATGACATCGACATTGTGAGAAACACAGTCACCAATGTGAAGGAGACTTTTAATAAATTGGAGGTAGAGACAAAAAAACTGGTTTAAGGGTAAACGAAGAGAAAACCAAATACATGTGCATTAACAAACAAAAGAGACGAGATAGAATAGAGAAAAATAATACAATAGAAAGAGTGGAGAGTTTTAAATATCTCGGAGCAACAATTACTGCAGATAACGATATCGCGGAAGAGATTAAAGAAAGAATTCAGGCAGTAAACAGATGTATGTACAGCCTCCACAATACTATTATATCTGAAAGCCTAATGCGAACATCAAAGATTAGAATATATAAAACGGTGATTAGACCGGTGCTCATGAATAGGTGTGAGACGTGGACCCTGACCAAAGAAACTAAAAGAAAGCCTAGATGTTTTGAGAGGAAAATCCTCAGAAGAATCTTTAAGGCTTGGTCACGACATTAATAGCAACCAATACCGAATAAGAACAAATGCTGAGGTCAAGCAGATTAAATCCCAACGTCTAAGATGGGCTGGCAATGTCCATAGACTCCCTAATAACCGCCTTGCCAAGTTAATATGGGAGGAAGCCCCCACAGGAAAAAGGCCCTTAGGACGTCCACGAATGCGATGGAGAGACAATATTATATACAGTCACATCTAAGAACAATGGGGCTACCCACTGACCCAACTATTATGAACAACCTTTCAAGATGGAAGCAAGTTGTGAAGTCAGCCATCACCCACCCCGGGTTGTGGTGCTATGAGAAGAAGAAGTATACAGATCTAGTATTCCTTAGGAGATATAACAAAATGTATATAAAGGAAAGACACACTTGAAAAAGTAAATTAAACATAAGATAACAAATGTCAAAGTACATAATTTTCTTTACCTTTTACTCATCTTCTGCGCATCGAATACACACTCGTTTTGTGCACTGAAGGCATATCGGTTTTTTGCAATTATTACAAAGGTAGACATTAGTCTTTTTTTATTTGGGCAAATCTTTTCCAAAATGTCGTCATCTACAAGATCTGACGCAGTTGTTTCTTGAATGCCTAATATCCATCTTATACAAATTTTTATTTCTCTTGGAATATGATGTCTTCGCATATGTGGTTCTACTAACTGTTTTGTTAATTGTTTTGGAAAATTAAATTTTTCCGATATTGTAGAATTGTCTTTTGTATGCCTGATTACCTAAGTATGTATTGCTGCAAGATATATCTAAAATTCTGAAAAATATTCCCATTGGCTATCTTACTACGATACAAGTACTTTTGGAACATCTCTCATCTAGTGAGTCGATTCCTCCTTTGGTCATATTGTAGAACGATACAATTTCTGGCTTGTTCTTTTGCCAATGAGTGTATTTACAATGGTGCATTAAGGATATAAGAATTCTAGCTTTTCCTTTTTTCCTGCATGTGACAACAATGTCATCTGTTCAGTAAAACCCTTTCTATTTGGTAGAAAAGAAGAAGAAATTACCTTTTTACTTTTTTCGTGGTTCCCACGTAAATCATACCATTGATCCTTAAACGTTGCACTAACTCAATCGATGAAAACCAATTATCTGCGGTGACATTTCGGTTTATTTTGAACAATGGACGAGAAAGTCGTAAAAAACAGATTAAGTTGGTTTCGAAAGGTTTTTTTTCATCAGTTTTTTGACAGTTACGCCTATCAGAGTCCTTTTCACAATATATATATATATATATATATATATATATATATATATATATATATATATATATATTATATATATATATATATATATATATATATATATATATATATATATATATATATATATATATAGCTATTATACATATACTCGTCCATAGCATCTGTGAGACACATCAGTTTAAGACCATATTTGGATATTTGGCGAGTTTGTTCGGCATGAACATTATTTTAAATTTACATCTGCCCGAAAAACTAATTAGCATCTGATCGACACATACAGTCTGGCCAACTGAATATACAATTTAACGATTTAATATTCTGATATTGGAGCAGTTAGATCAGCTTGTTGACGCTGTTTTCGGTCGTTAGGATTAATAAAACAAAGACATGTTAACCAGACCTCAAAAAGATCTTTACTCATATTATCATACCAAAAAATGTCTCTTTCTGTACCGTCCGTAGCAAAAATTGTGCGAATACACTCATGATTTGAGTTGAAAACAACAAAATAAATTATCATACCCAAAAATGCTTTTATTTTAATCAAATCCCTGTCACGAATTTCATTTTATCAGTTCTATTGTATTGAATTTTTGCCCAGAAATTTAATTATATTATGTTTCAAAATTCTCCCTAGTGTAGGTACAACTTAATGTGCCGCCCGTTTAAAACGATTTTGGGCGAAAATCCTCGATTAGATGAGTCATCTTCCTCAATATTTGCGTCTTCGTCACCCTCTTCTGATATTTCATATTCAATAGTACAATCATATTCTGCATTCTCTATTTCACTTCCACTACTATCACATTCTTCATACCATTTCCTAACTGTTTTTTCATAACTATTATCCATATACTGCGTACTCTTTGAGGAATGTGCTTTATTATTTATTTTGACCACATTTGACTATCACAACGTAATAGGTAACAAATAACATACGTCTCATAAAAGTTACTTTTATACTGATGTATCGTCTGACAGAATACGCCTAACTTTTATTGTCGGATAATTTCGGTTCAGTTCGAAATCTATTATTAAAATTTGGTAAATACGTTTGTAATTTAAAAAATTTTATTTTATTTTTGATATTCGAGAATATACTGATGAAAACTGAATATTTTATTAATTACGGTATTTATTACGGTTTTAAAAACAGCCGTA
Organism: Diabrotica undecimpunctata; assembly: GCF_040954645.1. Lineage (NCBI taxonomy): Eukaryota > Metazoa > Arthropoda > Insecta > Coleoptera > Chrysomelidae > Diabrotica > Diabrotica undecimpunctata. The sequence goes on from NC_092810.1 coordinate 113,615,541, forward strand.
GTCTGGTAGACTACGCGTCAGTACTTAAGGGTTAAAGGAGATACCAGACAAAGTTATTTACAAAAATAGGAATTAACTAGAAGCTTTATATTTTGAAGTACAAATATACAGAGTTATCAATAACCCTGTACCGCATCAAAGATATACTTTAAAAATAAAACTCCCTTTATTTTATATTAAATTTAAAATCCACTTCAGTACCTCATTACAAGAATACAAAGTTGTTTTAAAGGGTTTTTAAAAAGTTCACCAAAAGACAAAAAGAAAGACCATATTGCAATGAAGTCATGTTCTAATCAAGTTCGACGCCCTGTATAATTATAGAGAGATACAAATGCAAAGACTTGTTGTACTCACAGTTTTTAAATAATTATCAACATTCATAAAAATTATTGATGTTGCTAATATTTTTAAATTTAATACAGGGTATGTCAAAAAACAAATTCATTATTTGCTCCGTATTTTGAAATGCATCACCATTACAAACTTAATTCAACGTAGTTTAATTTTCTATGATCATACTTATTAGTTTTGGAGATATTTTAAGGTATTATAAAGCCATTATAAAAAACTGATGTGACACTAATGACCCGAGCAAAAGGACAACTGGGACATCCATGTCCCATTACATAAATTGTGTGAAATCAATGACGGAAAAATGGATTTTATTAAAAATTTTACTTACTTTTAACAACAAACGTTTTCAGGATTGTTTTGTAGTTTTATTTTGCAGGCAAAAACACTCAATAAGTATCATAGCAACAAAATACAGAACCACGTTGTAAAAAAACACCTATTTCTGGAAAATTTAGGGTTATTTATAATCGAATTGTTGTTTACAAAATGTAACATAACAAAATGTTTCGTAATACGGTTGTATTTGAGTTAAGTGAATTAAGGGGACAAATAGGCACCACTAGAACCTTTTTAAAGTTCGTGGGACGTATAGGTCCCCACAGTACTGAAAGGTATAACTTAATCCACAATTAAGATGCAACGATCAAACTTAAAGTTCGATTTTGACTTTTAAATCTTTGTTTTTGAGCTGAAAATGTATGCAAATTATTGTATTATGACAGGGTGATTTATAAATAAAAGGCGAAAAATGTATTATACGGAGTATATTTATTACATAAAATAAAACACACTAGCTCATTATATACAACAAACATCTACATCAGTAATATTACAAGCGCAAAATAAGAACAACATCAAACACGTATCATTTGGCATAGCGGTCGAGTTCAAAATATATCCCAAAACGTCAAAATAAATAATAATAAATAAAAATAAACAGTATTCAGGCAATAATTTTAGCATTTCATTGTACAATTTACATTACTCAAGTTCTTGCTTTAATGTAAGGCCAAAAATTAAATAATGTAATACAGTAGAAACAAGCATACAAGTATTTATGGCAGTCGGAGTGCTATGGTCCTACTGCAACCGTTAAGTAAGTGTACAAAGTGGATACATAGTAGCGGTAAGGTTTAATAAAGTTTTCCTAGGCCATAACCATGTCCTGAAAAAAAAAAAACAAATCGGTTAAATATTTTTTTCTGTTATAAGTTTACTGTTATAAAAATATAAATACATTATTTAAAAACAGGCATTAAACAAACAGATATTTTTCTAGGTTCACCAAACCCTAGTCCTTGCGAACTGGTAGAATTAGATGAAGCTAATACAGCCCTTTCAAATGGAGCCTTTAGACTAGTAATTAATAAAGAGCACTATGCAAATAGACAAATATCATCATCATTATTCTGGCTTTACAACCCTGCCTGTGTCCTAGCTTCCTCAAGAACTTCTTTCCAGTCATCCCTATCCATCGCCTTCCTCTGATATTTCTGATGTCTTCATCGATGTTATCAAGGAACCTTGTCCTGTATCTTTCTCTTCTTCTCTGACCAATGGATATATCAAGGAGCGTTTTTCTAGTTAAGTCATTTTGTTTTATCCATGCTTTACACACCTCAGTTTTGTATCGTCTAACACTCATAGAAAATTTAGCAATACCAATTTAGTTGGAATCTGGCGAGAACCGAGCAAATAAGAATATCGAAGACTTATGACAATTCGCAACCTTTAACAACCTAAAACCGACAAATACTTTGTTCCGCAAAAAGATATAAACAAATATATTTGGAGCTCAAGATGTCAATGATTCTTTGTAGGATATACCATTGGTAATTATATAATAAAAAATTCTATAAAGACACGTGAGTCGATAGAGTCAGCGATATACACTCAGACAATTTATTTCTGCACGTGCACCTAATCCAAGAAAGAAGCATAAGAGGTCTACATAGACACATATTAAGTCAACATCTATTACAAGTTCCCACTAAAAGTAACATTAATACAGAATGCGAAAACATTACAATTTTATTGGAAAATATAGCAAAGGAAGCGATGAGGAAAAAGAAAAAAACCATGAGAACAAAATACTACGATAATAAAAGAAATAATTAAAAAAGTGATAAATAAAAAATGGAATGCATTTTTAAAACTGGTACATAAAATATAGAATGAGCAAAAGACATATATAATTAAAAAAAAAAATTGTTACACAAGTAACACGACAAGCGACAAGTATAAGTTTATGACAGATATCGAACATGATAAACATAGAAGACAAACATAAGCATATAAAGTATATAAAGTCGTAAGACGTTTAAATCAGATAGAAAAAGAAGACCAATGGATAAACCACTACAAAGCACTCTAGAGAAAATAAGTAGCAGTCCAAAGAAATAAAACAGATTTACACGACAAGAGCGAAATCGAAGGAGTCGATGAGAAAACTATCTGCTCGCTGGTCTTCAACTATCAGGAGTACTTGTGGTAGTTTGAACTGAAATGAAATGCTCTCAACCATGTGGCCCTCATAGTAACATAATATACCAGAGTAACAATTTACCAAATTTACTAGAAAAGTAAATTTGTCGATAATATGCTTTGATGAATTCTGTGCTAGAAAGTCTTTATTTTATCTATGATTCGTCTATTTGGTTTGATGGGATTCACGTTTTACTTTTGGGTACATTAAATAGTTGAGTTATTAATGGTAAATCTACTGTAATAATCAGCTCATACTGTTGGTTAATAGTCTAAGAAAACAGAAAAAAAAAGTTTAATCATGATAAAAAGAAAGCACTTATAAGATATACCTAATATGCAGTCCGCGTATATGATAAGAATATCACATATATGTTGAAAAAGTCTTTGCGAATAAAGAAAAAATGAAAAGACCATGTACTGGACAACTACTACATACTGATCATAAAGAAATAATTTAAACGAAATAATGAGATGTCACATTCATGGAATTGATTTAAGAGATTATTGGAGATTAATCTAACTGTTGAGGTCGTCTGCAGAAAAAAACAAAAGATGATGATGACAAATAATTGACTGCAAACAGAGTCTGGTATATCTCAGCAATTTTAAGGATAACATATTGAATATTCTACCAACTTAAATTCTTCATCAGCAAATATTGTTGATACAAATAAAGTGTCATATATTTACCTAAACCAATTGCCGGAGCAGCTACATGAGCGACCGCTGGAGCAGCAATGACTTTCTGTGCAACTACGGGAGTAGCTGGATGAGCGGCGTGTCCAGATCGTGTTACTACAGCATTGAAACCATTGTGATCATCGGCAGTATATTGTACGGTACGTACAGTACCATCTGGTTCTACTACGGAGTATTGTCCCTTGACTACGTCACCATCACGAATTTCTGATTGGCTCTTCTGGTCTCCTGTATGGCCGTCAGCGACGCCATAGTTAAATTGGTATTTGGGATAAGCCTAAAATTAAACCCAAAAATATTTAATCTAGTCGATGATACATAAATCAGTGAATACGTTTAAGAATATGAATATCTTTTATAAAAAGTTTTCTTAAAATATGTTGAGGTTAGGAAATATATGTACATAATATGTTTAGGCTACTAGGTTTTTTTTATCGAATATAATAAACCGGCATATTAATGCTTCGTTCACCTAAAAAACTTTCAATATTATCCAAGTCAATAGTATCAATAAGTCTTATATCTTATACAACCCTTCGAAAACATCTACACTCTGGTAATATTATGCAAGCAAATCTAAATAGAAAACTGCCTTAGCTTATGCCAGTACAAAGCTGAATTAGACAAGGTAATTCGTTAAGCCCTGCTATTTAATATAATAGTGGAAGAAATAAACCAAGCAATATATCAGGGTCATGGTTATAGAATGGGAATGGAAAACAGAGATACAATTAATGTGCCATGCAGACGACGCTGCACTACTTTCCTAGACCAAAGATTATTTCCAAAGATTAGCGTATATTTACAATACAACAAGCAAAAACTACTAATTTGTTAATTTCAGCAGAAAAAAACCAAATGCATGACAATATTGATACACCTTCTAAGATGTATAACTATCGTATTTTAACTGTAGAATTTTAATTCCTTTTCATCTTTCCATTAATTACTTCATTTCTTTCACATTTCTGATTTTTCTTCTTATTGTTATATTTATTTATTGATTTATATCTGTCCGGATAATATTTGGCATTTCTTCTTTCGTCCATCAGCTTCAGGTTTTCATATGTCATCCATGTTTTTGATTTTTTGATTAACTTATCTGCCTTAAGTGTTTTTTCTTCATATTTTAAACTATTTCTGTAATATTGTAATATATCTCATATATATAGAGGACCCATATATATCTCATATATATGGGTCCTCACTTTTGTGTTAAAACTCGATGTCTTTTAAAAGATCTTTTGCCGATTTTGGTGGTGTATAACTGGGTTCATCATAGTTCTCTAACGAAGCAGAACTGCTGCTGCTGCTTTATCTTTTTCTGCAATGAAAACGGCTTCAGAAACTATAATTCTATTAAAAGGTCAAATGCCAATGACCTTGAAGCCTTTAACTACAATTTCACCTCCGTTTGACATTTAAGAAACGCTTTACTAAGCAACTCTACCAAATCATACTGTATTAAAGCTTTTTGATTTTCATTAAGCCATACACGTATCTCTTAGCTATAATAGATTTTAAAAGCGCCCACGAATTTTTTTCTAAGGGTTGGAACTTATAAGTCGTGTAAAACGGCAATGAAATGATTACTACATGATGTTCTCCAGCCAAGTTAATAATGTCTAAATTGCGTGTGTGACTGTAATTTCCATCCAGTACGAGAAGAATTAGCGCCTCTTTACTTGGTTTAACAAATTTGAGAAAATGCTGAAACCATTGATAGCATTCATAAATTGATCAAGCTGGAGCTCCCCACGCATCAGTTGACTGTTTCTAATTTTCTTAGGAAAAAATAACATTTGTGTAATATATTGCACATATATTATAATTAAAGTAACAAAAGACCGATGGCTACAAGAATCCTGTTTAGAAATTGAGAAACTGGAGCAACAACACGACAGCTTCCATTTGCATAAAAAACTAAAAGAATTAACAGGAAAAAGCAGAACTTATGGGCAAAATATATTACAAGACTCAGGTGGTAGAATTTTAAGTGATAAAAAAGAGCACTGTACCGAATAGGAAAATTACATAATAGAATTATTTAACGATGACCAAAGAATCTACCAAGAAATAACATCTAACCGAGATACTGGCCCACCGATTCTAATCTCAGAAGTTCAGAAGGCTATCGACCAAGCGAAACGAAGGAAGGCTTCTGGTCCTGACGAAATACCTGCAGAATTGTTAAAACTATTAGATAATGAGAGTGTTGCGATTATCACATCCTTCTTTAATAAGATATACAGCAGCGGCAAATTACCAGACAATTGGTTAGAATCGATATTTATAACTATTCCCAAGAAAAAGAATGCTAGACAGTGTAGCAACTATCGACTAATGAGTCACACGCTCAAAATTTTTATGAAAATATTGCATTGTCGCATATATAAACTTTGTGAGGGGATAACTGGTGATGAGCAGTTTGGTTTCCGAAACGGTATGGGTACTCTAGAAGCTCTTTTTTGCCTGCGAATACTCTTACAAAAGAGCATTGAGTTTAGGAAAAATATTTACGTTTGTTTTATATATTTCGAAAAAGCCTTTGATAGAGTACCACATACATTATTATTTCAATGCTTAGACTCAGTTAGTCTGGACACGTATGACATTAGATTGCTTAAAAATCTTTACTACAATCAGATCGCTTGTGTTAAGGTGGACCAAGAGGTTTCAGCTAAAGTTTCTATTAAGCGTGGTGTCAGACAGGGATGTGTTATGTCACCGATGTTGTTTAATGCCTACACTGAACCAGTTTTTGAAATAGCGTTAAATAATCGCCGAGAAGGTGTTAAGATCGGTGGTGAAATTATTAACAACATCAGATACGCCGATGACACCGCAATAATGGCAGAGAGTCTAGAAGATCTTCAAACCCTGTTGAATGCTGTAAACAACGAATGCACTGAAAAGGGCTTAACAATCCAAAAAAAAAAACAAAATGGATGGTGGTCAGAAAAATTAATATCGAAGACTCAGTACTAAGATTAGATAACAAAATCCTGGAAAGGGTGGAACACTTTAGATATCTGGGTAGCTGGATTGACTGCAGGGTTAAAAGTGACGAGGAAATTTCGACCAGAATAGAACTCGCACGAAAAAACTTTATTAACTGGCGTTCTGTATTATGCAGTAGAAGTCTGTCGTTGACCACACGTCTAAGAGTATTGAAATGCTACGTCTGGTCCACTTTGTTCTATGGATGTGAAACCTGGACAACAAAAATAAAAAATCCCCTGTCATTGCTCATAGTGTATCTGCAAGAAAACATTATGATCATTATCAAATGATCATAATATAGTCCGGGTCCATATTGACAATACATGTTTGAAGGTTTTATGTATATAGACGAAACCATGTAAGCGTCCCGATACTGGATAACACAACTGGTATCAGAGAATTACTGGGAGACCACTTTATGTGCCGGGTCCATATTCAGACCATTTCCTCTAATAATAGATTCAAGATCATTGAAATAATAATAGAATTAAAGCTATCTAATATTTTTAATAAAGATATATAGTCCAAGACGTTTATACTATAAAAAACGGGATGTGGCACTCCGGTAGTGACCGAAGAGGGGAAGCATAGCTTTCTTATCGGGGTCTACATACGATATCACTGATTTTTTTATTGGCGAAACTGAGTATTGACGAATCTTGAAACTATACATTTTTATCTTGATTATATACATCACTATCGCTATTACTATTTACCATGATTTTATCAATCAGCCTTCAAGTCACAATAAAAATATTTGGTCGAGAAGAAGGGTGGTTAAGCGCTCACTCAAATTCACCTTAATCTAACCTCTTCGTTTTGATAGTGTCTCATTATTTATTAATGCTATTATGTGTAAATAAGGGCATATTAATAAATGTTCATTTAGTCAGTTCTGGGTGCGAATTTTCTTAGTTTTTCTGTATCGTATTTGCTTAATGTTTGATAAAGATATCTATTATTTCTTGTACTGGTAAATCTCGTACACCAGCTTTTGTATTCCGAAACTTAGGACTAAGATCTTTTGTGTTATCATTTCATCATGGAATATGTATATATATCATAATAGTTCTCAAAAATATTCAGAAATATTTTCAAATTTAAGTGATTGCTTTATTGCTAATAAAATCATTAAAGATAGACAGGTCATAAATTTTGGAAACGTGTAAAATAAGAAATTAAGAAATTAATAATTATCTATTAACGTAATGTAGAGATTAAGTTTTAAACTTGCATAATAACGCTTGCTTATCGTATTCTAATAAATATTAGTGGATAGAAATCAAACGCATTCGTTTTTATTATATAGAGGTGGCCACATACGCAATATTTAAATCTCAATTCATTTTATATTTTCTATTACAAAGAAAATATGTTTTTTTTCTTGTCGGATAACTAACTTAATTATTAAATGATTTATCACTACAAACGAAAATACATAATTCTAAAGTAATCAATCTCCCAATCTTATTGACATTAATTTCTTATACAATACGTTCTTCTACCTCGGCTATCTTGACTACGTTTTCCTTTAATTCTTCTAAATTTTATTCATAACATGGTCAAAATATTCTAATCTTCTCCTCATTAAGGCGTCTATATTTGTAGTTCGATTACTTATTTGAATTATATGTACATACCTATTCATTTTGCTGGTTGGTCCAAAGGGTATTTAATGTTGTCCTATATATACAAAAGCTTCTAGTTTTTACACATGACACCAGCTTAAGCCCACGCCTTAATAACGTCTAGTACAAAAAAGTAGACAATTCTTTTTTTTTTTTCAAACTCCACCTTTGTTCTACACGTGTTTCGAGTTATGCAACTCTCATCAGAAACACTTGTGGTAGTTGAAACTAAAATAAAATGTAATATATTTGACCGTTGTGGTAACATACCATGCCTGAATATGCTAGCAGTGACCTCTATAAGAATTCAGAAGACTTTTCTGTGATAGCGAATTAGGTGAACGGTAAATCCAAGCTTACTAGAAGCTATTGGACAATGTTAGGAATAATCTTCAATTTCGACAATACATTTACAGTTTATCCTTGAAAAACACTATCTCTTGCACTCTTTACGTAAAGAAAAGACGGTAAAATGGCAGTAGACGATTGCATTTTTTTTTTGTTTCGATTCGATAAATTCTTTTGGTGCATAACCTTCCTTATGTCGACGTTACGGCAATTGCAACTTTGTATAAAAAATGCAATATGTGTTAAATAAAATAAATAACATCGGAAAATAGTACGAGATTTTTATAAATATAAAGAAAACAGTAAAGATAATAGTACTGATGATAGAAGAACAAAAACAAAACAGAAAAGAAGTCAAACCGAGAGCAACAATGTATGGAGATAAAGAGAGTAATATATTGACAGAAGAGTAAGAAATACTAAAAAGACAGACAAAAGTTTTAAGGTAAAGTTAAAGGGAGTTAGGAAAAAAGCAAACCCAGAGATATCATTAGACCAAACAGACAACAGAGAAAAAAGTCCACCAATAATAGCCGAGATTCGAGCAGCAGTAAACAAATTCAAGAATAATAAATCATCGGGATCGGATCAAATTGCACCAGATCAACTAAAGGAAGAAGAAGAAAAATTAGTAAAAACACAACATGGGCTGATATAGCTGGTCAAAAATATGGTTTAGTACGCCGGGGCGTAGGAGTGTTAAACATTTTTGCATATTTTTGTGGTCCCAATGAATATTTTCAGCAAAATTCAGCTTGTTCGTATAATTTTTAGAAGTTCAATAGTATTTTGATCTGTGGCGATTGGAGTACTGAAAAAATGAAAAATTGAATCTGTAGGACTCATATAACGTTTAGATATGTAGAACAAATAATATAACAACTTCTACTAAGGAAAGTAATGCACAACACAAAGTCCCGTTGAGTTTGGGATACAGGTTATTACAAGTTATGTTTGGTCAATAATATTATATGGTGCAGTAATCTAGTTAAGAAAGAAAAAAACATTAAATCTTATTAATAAATTTGAGATATAGATTCTTCACAAGTACTAAAATTACATGAACATGTCACAATAGAAGATATTAAAAAAAAGACACATAGAAAATACATTAAATACCGTAAAACCAAGAAAGGTGTCATGCTTTCAACTCTTTGAGAGGTATGAATAACTATATATTGGTCGAGAACGGTATAGAATTTGAAACGTAGCTGAAAAATGTCAACAGACAGTAAATAACACCCTTATATTGAAAAGTCAATGATCAAGAAGATGAATAGGTAATCCCAATATACTGGAGGAATATGGAAATACAAGAGAATGAAGAATTGATTCAAAAGTTTTTATTTTCATAGACAGTAGTATCAGTATTTGATTATGTCATTAGATTACCGTATGGTTTTCTACCACTAGTTTCCTATTTCCTATTTTCGTACACCAAATTGTTCCATTGGTTTTGGTCTTTTATCGTGATCCTACTTCATATACCCTTCCATATTTTGGAGTATGTTGACTTCGTTTACGTCTTGTATTCCTTTACATATGCCGATAAAAATGTTTTCATTAGTTCATCTCTGCTTTGAGACTTCTTTTTCTTTTTAGCTTTCTATGCTTAACAACATACTTCCAATTTGTTCCGGCTATTCTTTTTATGTCATGTACACATCTCATCTGTAATCTTCCTATTGGTTATCTACTTTTGTAAGGTTTATAATGTTGTATTGTGGCGTTCCAACGTTGGTTTTTTGTCTAGCAGTATAACCTACAAAGCCACTTTTGAGTTTGACAATTTTCGTTGTGGTATCCTCGATTTTTGTTTTTGATCTTACCCAATTGTTCCTCTTTTTATCTGGCAGTCATTTACTTAACATTGCTCTTTCCATTGCATTTTCTGTTGTGGCCAGTTTATTCATATTTGCCTTGGTTAGGCCCAGGTTTGAGATCTATATGTTATAATAGGAAGGATGCACTAGTTTACCTCTTTTCTCCTCAGGTATTTAGGTATTTTGCTGTTTTTGCTGATCGTTTTATTAAGTTTTACGTATGCTTGAGTATGGCGTTTGTTTTTAGTTAGTAGTTGTCTTCTTTTCCTCATTAGTTGTTTAATTTCATTATTTATTTTGTCTTCTTTGGTTCTTATTTTCTTGTAGTCGACCTGTAATCTGGCTTCGAAAAGTTTTTAATTGTTTTTGTTAATGTCGTCAATTTGGTCTTGATTATGTGAAGGATTTGATTCATACTTACTTGCTGAGACCCTTTGGAATTCTTCCCCATTTGTTCTTACTTTGAAGGCATCTATCCACGTTGTTTTTTAAAGATTTGTTTCTCTGTTTTGTGTAATTATTTATTTGCGCTCGCACTATACGGTGGTCACTATCAGATGTTATGTTGTTTATTGTTGTGACATCTTTAAATGTTCTTTTGTCGTTTGAGAGAAAAAAGTCTATTTCATTTTTGGTAGTTTGGTGCGATTCATTCAAACCCAACTTTCTGTTGGGTTTCTTTTTGTAAAGAGTATTCATCGCATACGTGTTTTTTTTTATGCGAAAATGGTTGCGTTTCGATTTAATTTGAGCTTCTTACCACTCCCTGACACGTGTTTCTGGGTCTTCCCGTCATCAGAGAGAGCTTGTAAGAAAACTCAAACTAAACCAAAACGCACCGGCTACTCGGCAATTATAGACAAAATAATTACCAGAGTGTGCTACTAGAGACATCTAGTGATGAAAGATGAAGTTAAATGTGTCGATAGCAATTAAAGTAAATTGTATACTCACGCTTAATCAAGCCATTAAGAGCGATGCTGGGAATATTTATATTCCACTAAGCATCAACAATTTACCCATATAAATTACTATCTTTCTTGTACTCATTGCGTCGAGTAAGGACGATAAATATGCGAAAATGGTTGCGTTTCGATTTAATTTGAGCTTCTTACCACTCCCTGACACGTGTTTCTGGGTCTTCCCGTCATCAGAGAGAGCTTGTAAGAAAACTCAAACTAAACCAAAACGCACCGGCTACTCGGCAATTATAGACAAAATAATTACCAGAGTGTGCTACTAGAGACATCTAGTGATGAAAGATGAAGTTAAATGTGTCGATAGCAATTAAAGTAAATTGTATACTCACGCTTAATCAAGCCATTAAGAGCGATGCTGGGAATATTTATATTCCACTAAGCATCAACAATTTACCCATATAAATTACTATCTTTCTTGTACTCATTGCGTCGAGTAAGGACGATAAATATGCGAAAATGGTTGCGTTTCGATTTAATTTGAGCTTCTTACCACTCCCTGACACGTGTTTCTGGGTCTTCCCGTCATCAGAGAGAGCTTGTAAGAAAACTCAAACTAAACCAAAACGCACCGGCTACTCGGCAATTATAGACAAGATAATTACCAGAGTGTGCTACTAGAGACATCTAGTGATGAAAGATGAAGTTAAATGTGTCGATAGCAATTAAAGTAAATTGTATACTCACGCTTAATCAAGCCATTAAGAGCGATGCTGGGAATATTTATATTCCACTAAGCTATCGACACATTTAACTTCATCTTTCATCACTAGATGTCTCTAGTAGCACACTCTGGTAATTATTTTGTCTATAATTGCCGAGTAGCCGGTGCGTTTTGGTTTAGTTTGAGTTTTCTTACAAGCTCTCTCTGATGACGGGAAGACCCAGAAACACGTGTCAGGGAGTGGTAAGAAGCTCAAATTAAATCGAAACGCAACCATTTTCGCATATTTATCGTCCTTACTCGACGCAATGAGTACAAGAAAGATAGTAATTTATATGGGTAAATTGTTGATGCTTAGTGGAATATAAATATTCCCAGCATCGCTCTTAATGGCTTGATTAAGCGTGAGTATACAATTTACTTTAATTGCTATCGACACATTTAACTTCATCTTTCATCAGTAGATGTCTCTAGTAGCACACTCTGGTAATTATTTTGTCTATAATTGCCGAGTAGCCGGTGCGTTTTGGTTTAGTTTGAGTTTTTTTACAAGCTCTCTCTGATGACGGGAAGACCCAGAAACACGTGTCAGGGAGTGGTAAGAAGCTCAAATTAAATCGAAACACAACCATTTTCGCATATTTATCGTCCTTACTCGACGCAATGAGTACAAGAAAGATAGTAATTTATATGGGTAAATTGTTGATGCTTAGTGGAATATAAATATTCCCAGCATCGCTCTTAATGGCTTGATTAAGCGTGAGTATACAATTTACTTTAATTGCTATCGACACATTTAACTTCATCTTTGTTTTTTTTTTTGTTGCAAGAAGTTTTTCTTTTCTTGTGTTTCTTGCGTCATATCCGAAATTTTCGATCTTGTTTTCAAAGTCTTCAATCTTTCTTCCGATTTTGGTATTATAATCTCCCATTATAATAATTTTTGATTTTTTGCTGTTTTCTATAGCTTTTTTAAGGTCTTCGTAAAAATAACTTCGCTTTAAAACTAATATGACTAATATCAATATGAATTTCGAACTTAATATATACAAATCCAGATATTCTTCTTTAGAGATGTAGTATATAGTAGTAATCTAAGAATTTTGATGTCTTTTTCTTATCTTACGATTATTTTTGTTCATGTTAATGTTTTTAGTAATTGAGCGTCGACTGCTATTGTTAACTTTTAAAGCTTTATATAATTTATAAAACTTTATTTTTTTACGAATTTTTACTTATTTATTTTAAGTACTTTAATATTAACTACCTGGAATATAAAAAGAGTATTCAGTTATTAATTATTTAGAGACAAAAATTATGTGGATGTATTTTACATAAGAAATACAAAACTCACATTCTAAAAGTTTAATTCTGATGATAAAAATTGGCGTCTTATAACCATAAAGCTACAACGATCATTTTTAGATGTTATATGAATTAAATCAATACTAATTAGATGCTTTAAAGATCTAATATTTTTTCCAATTTATGAAAATCTTTGTAAAGGCCTGTCTAAGAAAAACAGTTTCGTTACAACTCAAATTCTATTTGCTACTCATTTTTATGCGTTTTAGTCTACATAGTTAAATTCTGTATGGTCTACATAGTTAGTTCCTCTTTTGATTTTTGTTACTATATTTTGTTAATCAATAAACTTTTCTATATTTAGGTATGTTCATAATTTTTAGAAAGTGATCTTTGCGATCAAGAAATAAAATTCACGTGCATGGACAGCTTTATACAAAACCTAGTAGTTCTTCAAACGGGAAACTATGGAAAGTGAAAGAAGATCAAGCAACAACAAGAAGATTCAAGTTGACGAGTTAAGATGTTAAGATCAAGGCAATATTGTCGTTCGGTTCATTTACTTTCATCTTCTCTTAAGGTCAAGAATGATTCTTGAATTTGAAAGTTATGTAAATGGTGTAATTTGTTTATTTTTGGCCTAAAGTTTTATAGGAATTAAAATAAGGATATCCAAAATAAGACGTCCTAAATTCTAAAGAATATACTACCAATGTAGGTACGTATGGTCAGAAAAATAAAATGAAAATGAAAGTAAACATTAACTAAACAAAACTACCATTACAGTTTATATATGTGCGTATTTTCTACGCTATTTGGTTACTTAGTGGCTTTATCCAATATTTCCGTGTAAATATCGTTACTTTTAATAATATATTTTTTCAAATTTTCCTAAATCTAAAGCCTAAATTTTCTGCGATTCGACAGAAATGATTTAAAGTATGATTTTCTTTGGTGTTCTTTTATTATCCATCCTTTGTACATGACCATACCATGATTGTCTTTTTTATTTATATCTGTTGATTTCCCCATCCATTGTGTAACATTAACTTTTTAAATTTAAAGCAGCAAGATATTTCCAATGATTTTCGAAATACATATATTTCAAATACTTTGATTTTTCCCTTGAAATTTTATGTTACCTGTCGAGTTTCTGCTCTGTAGAGTAAACAATCTTTAATAAGAGATATATATTTAAATAAGTATATTCGCCGTATGAAAAAGTTATTAAATGCTCTTTAGGTAAATGTACAACAGTTGAGCTTTTACGGGAAGATATTTCGTCTTTTTAGTGTAAATTTATAACAAATCAAATCTCTTTATATTTCTAGCCATAGCAAATCTAAATTTGCTATGAAATTAGCTATGTTACACTGTCATTGGTATACATATAGTATAAAGACAAATATCTCTAGAGTCTACACACATTTCCCTACATTATCTCTTTCACTGCCTCCGAGCCCTTGCATCTCACATCATATAGACAGTATTTTTCTTCTTTGAGTGCCGTCTCCCAATCGGTGGTTGGATATCATCATCACTAGAGTTACTACTGCTGCTCTGAAGAATTCTATTGAACTGCATCTAACCAGACTCTTAACTTTTTCATACATGACACTATATTTTTTCCTATACACCTTCCTCCTCTTATCTTTTCCTGTATTATTAATCTTAGAATTTCATATCGCTTTCTCCCCATTACAAAGGTCCCAGATACTTTAAATTACTTATTTTTATTGCATTTATTATTCTTATGTTTTGTTTATTTTTGTTATTTAACTAAAGTTAGAGCAGGAAACCAATTCACTGAAAATATTCTAACCCCGAGAGGAATTAGACAAGGCGACAGTTTAAGCCCCTTCTTGTTTAACCTACTCATGGGCAAAATTATAAACAAAGTAACTTCTCTCAATCTCGGATACAGAATGGGCAACAAAATAATTGGTATGGTGTATTACGCAGATGATGCAGCAATTATTGCCGAATCAGAAGATGATCTTCAGAGACAGCTCTTTCAGTTCTTTTAAATAAGCCCCAACTAAATATGACCATTTCTACCAACAAAACTAAATGTATGACAATAGCAAAAGATCCGCTTGGATGTAAGTTAGTGGTTGAAAACAACCCCATAGAACAGGTGATGCAATTCAGATATCTGGGCATAGATATATTAAGCAGACATGACCCAGTAAAGGACCTAAGGAGTCAAATAAACAATGCATCCGCATTGTCGGGATATCTGCGGGAGATAGTCTGGTCAAATCCGTATATGCGCACAGATGGTAAAATTAGAATCTACAAGACTTGCATACGAACGATCATGACATATGGCATAGAAGTGCGCGAAGATACCAACAAAACGAAACAGATGCTAAGGGTTGCCGAGATGAAAACCCTAAGAACAATAGTGGGCAAAACAAGAAGAGACAAGGTGAGAAATACAAACGTTAGAGAGCAGTGCAAAATTGAAAATATTATAAGATGGGGAAGCAGCCTAAAAGGATGTGGTACAGTTATGTAAGACAAATGGATGAGCATAGACTCCCAAAAATTGCCCTAGAAAATAACTTGCCCGGTTCAAGACCTCCAGGAAGACCACCTAAAAGATGGAGGGATAGTTGGCACTCCCAGGAAATTAACCAGAGGCAGCTTCAGAATTAAACCGATCGAATGATCTCCAAGAAGTAGAAGAAGAAGAAGATGTTTTGTTTATTACGTTTTTTGCCCTTTTTTTTGCAATACTTTCGGTTTCATTTTCTTTTGTGTTAGTTTTGCCTTTAGTAACGGCACATTTTAAAATGACTGTAGCTTCTTTATGTGTTCTTGTTTGATTGTGATGTGATGTTTCCAAAAAAATAATCACTTTTATTTTATGACTTTTAGGGAAGAAATTACAATAACCCATGCTTTCACAAAAAAATTGTAGCAAATAATGTAAAGTGACTACAAGGGAAGAGGTTAAAAGTATAAAGAAAAAATATAAATAAATTATTAGATAAAAAGAATCTATCTAATTTATGGACCCAGTTAAAACATCGATTCAAACATTATTTTAAATACTTACACTAAAAGAAATAAAGGTGTTACTTCTTTATAAAATATAATGATAACTTACTACATAATCCACAGGAGGTGCAGCTTTGATCACGGGAGCAGCTTTAACAATTGTCGGTGCAGCGTATGTATGCGCTATCGCAGGTGCAGCGATGCTGTGTGTAATAGCAGGTGCAGCATAGGATACAGCAGGAGCAGCGGCTGCATAGGAAACTGCTGGAGATGCATAGGAAACTGCTGGCGCGGCGTATGAAACTGCTGGCGCTGCGTATGAAACTGCTGGCGATCCGTATGAAACTGCTGGCGATGCGTATGAAACTGATGGGGCTGCTAGGGCGTGGCCACCGAGGATTCCGTGGGAAGTAACTGTTGAATATGCTGCTGGAGCGCCTAGGAGTCCAGCTTGCGTTGATGCCACTAATACTATTAATACTGTTACCTGGAAAAGGAAACAAGCGAAATAGAATATTATTAGAGTATAACTTACTAATAACGTGAAATGGGTATAAAATAACAATTTATAAAATAAATATTTTAGAAATAATCTATTTTATTCGGTATTATACCCAATAGGATAACTTTATTTATTAATTGTTTCTTGGTAACATAGTTATTTTTCCCCATTAGTTATTAGCAATAGTCTCTAATCTTGTTTTCAACTTAACATTTTTTAATTATTTTACATTTTTTCATAAAAGTACCCCATTTAATTTAATTCTCCCAATGATAGTACCTGATTCGTGTTATTATATCTCTAAAAGGTTTCGTGAAATGGTGAGTGTGTATGCAGTGTAATATTAATGGCATAATTAGTAGGAGCAAATTTAAGAGACAACTTGAAGAATTTTTTTAATATCTATATATTGTGGTATTGTGTTTTAAAATTATATATATAATACCGCATGACATAATGTGAAGAAGTAAATAATTTAAACAACTTTTCAAAATTAAAAAACATGACTATTTTTTATAAAATGCTTGGCTAAGGCTGTAGTATTTAATCTGTTGGTTTTAACACTATTTTTGTGTGCAACAACCCTTCTATGTAGATATTCGTGTATTTGCTCAATATATATGTTGAATTGCAGTCTTTACAATTTATTTTATAAATAACATCCGAAGTCGGTGGGGATTAACACTATATATAATATCCTCAAGAAGATTGCAGATTTTTTGAAACTAGCAAATTCAGAAATGTACACGGGGCATTGTTTCCGTCGTTCTTCAGCTACTATGTTCGCAAATTCTGGAGCTGATCTAGTAAAAGTTAAACGTTTAGGTGGATGGAAATCGTCATCTGTTGCAAAATCTTACATTGAAGAGTCAATAAGCAATAATATTGCTGTATCCAAGTGTATACTTGGCGGACCAGAAAATCAATCCAGTACCTCGAATCAAGTGTTTAAGCAAACGACTACAAGTTATGATGCTCGAAAAATAGTTATTTATTGTACAAGACGATAAAATTGTACTTTATCTTCGAGAGCGTTTTTTAGCGTCGAGACAGCAGTCGAGACGCCAATTATGCTTGAGAAGATAAAGCGATTTTATCGTCGTGTGCAACACAACATTTTTTTCTATAGCAAGACTTCAAGTTCAGGTGAAAAATAGAATTTCAAAGAAAATTGTAATTTTTAGCACAAAAATCGCAATTGTGTTGCTCCATTGCTAGGGATATGAATTAACAATCTGTCATCTGTCAACAAATGTTACGTATTAATGACCAGAAAATCAATCCAGTACCTCGAATCAAGTGTTTAAGCAAACGAGTACAAGTTGTGATGCTCAAAAAATAGATATTTCTAATATAATGTTAATTGTAAAATTTCAGTTGTTTTTAATCCTTAATGTGTTTGAATTTGTAAATTTTATTGAATAAAAAAAGTAAAAACATTTTATCTATTCTTGCTGTTAAAGTATCACTTTATCTACCCTTGCGGTTAAAGTGATACTTTATCTACTCAAAACAGTTGTTATAGCAACACTTTAACATTAGCTATAGAAAAAAGATACAGGCTTCATCGATTAGGCCATTCTATTTTTTTATGAACTAATATAGTCTGGAATTTAGGCGTGTTATTGTAATTACAGATTGCTGGTGATTTCCATTTAACTCAATTTAATTTTTGAACTGAGTTTAATCTTCGCTTTTCACTTATGTTTCAAATTAGAACTATATTTAGTATAATATATTACCATATCAGTTAAAATAATATAACAATTTTAATAATTCAATTAAATATTGTTCATAAATCAAGAGTAAACTGCAAAGAACTTGTGATAATATCTCTAAATGACATACGTCTAAATTCATAAGCCGATTATATAAATCTATTAGTAATTCTGATTTGATAATGACACCAGTTTTTTCTCAATTATTATTTAATTAGGTGAAATTAAAATGGAATTGTATCTGGGTAATAAGGTTGCACTTTATTAGCGATAATGGCATTAGAGAAATCTACCTTGACTTGATTAAATAATATGGATTAATATTGTTATGGCGTAAATGGTAATGATTTTATTATAAGTTTGTGATATACAGACAAATGCATTAAAAAAATACTAAATAAGATAAGATTTAATATATTTTATGAGACAATTGAAGGAAGGCAAAGGTCAAATTTGAATATTATATACCAAATTATTGCATAAAACTTGGTCATTAGAAGAATGTCTTGTAGGATACATATAGGTTAAAAATGATAATAATAGTTTAAAAACTATATGTTTATATATATTATATTTATATAATTATATATATTGTTCTGTTACTGCGCGAAAGGAGAATCTGCTCTTCTTAAGGTGCCGTGCATTTCTGCGTAGGCGTCCACCGTACATCGTCTTGTCAGGTGAGATGTTAAATAGTCAGGATGAAATAATTCTGTTTTTAGCAGCATTGCGAAGCACTCAGTTTTAATGGTAGAAAATTTACTTATCTGTATTTTAATATAATCAAATAAAAAAGATGTCACAGAGTTAGGATTTTTCTTTCCATCACACTCAGTAAATGTATAGCAATAACTAGAGTCGTCGTTAAACGCATGAATGGTACAACACACGGTACAACCAAAACATTCGTTTGTAAAATTGGGTATTGACATTTAGCTTTGGTATTGGGAAATTTTGAGAATAGTCAAAATTCCAAAATTAGGTATGAGAAATTTTCTTCTTTGAATTAAGCAATATACATATCACGCATCTGTTTTAGGTTTGCGAACAGAACAGGAAAACTTAGTTTTAAAGTACTGATAATATGTTTAATAAGACATCTTCAGAGTTTCCTTTTTTCTTTCTTTGAAAAAGGCCTGGAACAATGATTACTATACAATGATTTTAATTTAATACAGTGTTGTCAAAATATTGCAAATTACTTTTGTTTCTACAGTAATGACTTTCATCATGGGGTATACTAGCCAAGTGCTCCCCATTAACACAACAACGTCATCTGAAATGTTTCTGGGCCTATTAGAATGTTTTTCTTTTTTTTCTTCAAATAAATCACCCAATAATATCTTTTTTTGAATAATACGTATGCGTTTTATTGAAATTTAAAACAAGTCCAAAATAAACTTGCGAAACATTGAAACATTGCGAAACTTAAGTGTTTCCTCTCATAGATCATTATTTCCTTCTAGTTTCTGGATCTTTAACTACGTTCATACAGCTGTATAACTGGTATCTTGGAGACTGTTGTTCTGGCAGTTTGTAGAAGTAATCAAAAAGTTCTACTTGAAAGTCAAGAGGCAGATTTTTGTGGGATTTGTTTTGGCAGCAGTCAGTAACTCAATTGAATGACTTGGAACTAGCCTTCTTTCCTGACAGAGATTTCCTATTTTTCTGTTTATGGACCACTTTCCTTTTCCTCTTCCCATCAGAACTATTAACTTCTTGAACATCTTCATAATCACTATATTCTCCATTACGTATCACGGTTGTTATCAGAATAGAACTTGATATAATATTACTATAATAGAATAAATCTTATCAGAATAACAACACCGATACTTTAACCTCACTATAATATATTATTTATATATTATGACAAATTATGACAAGAGACCGAGACAAATGAGAAGGGATAAATAGCTCTGCAAGTATACAAAACACCTGCAAAAACAGTTTATAAACAATCACATGTATGAAAAATCATCCTGCATACTAATATTCAAACAGTTCCACCAACCTCATTTTTAAGGATAAATACATGAAAGCTATATCATTGTAAAGGGTAAAATATGGCGGACCTAAATAGTCATTCTGCGTAAAAAGGGCACATAAGCCTATGTGCCTTTCTCACGTCAACCGCCTCATTTAAGGTATAAAGGTAAGAATAAAAACCTGCCAACAAAGACGGTATGCCCATTGGATCTGTAATCTATATGTCGCAGAAGTCAGCTTACGTGACGGGTGGAATCTGTTTTTTTTTGGTTAAGAAATATTTTTCTCTACAGAAAACTCCAGAAGCAGTGTTACTCATATTAGATGGTTTCAGTTTCCATTAAAATTTACTGAGATGTTAGAACACACAACACACTATTTGGTACCGTTAAATAGAGCTATTTTTAAGTACTTTAAAGCAATTGTCACTCAATGTAACGTGTTTATAAAAACTAATTAAAACAAGGAAAATAAACAGGCTCATATTTGGCAGACTATTAATTGGCAGACAAAGCTTGGTCAAAAACAATACCTGTAAGCAATGAGATCTTTGGATTTCGCGCCACCTGTATTGTACCATTGTACCCTTATATAATTTCAGACTACGCTTTTTAGTATATGTTCACTAGGCAGATAATCCTTAATTTAGTCCGTCTTGTCAGGTACCTATCAGAATAGTTGCAAATATTCCCCAACCAGGCTCTTTTTATCAAGCACCTTCCAGAAAGGTTGCAAATAATTCACAACAAGACTCTTCTCATCAGACACCTACTAAAAATGTTTCTCCTAAACCTGAACCATCAAATATCCTTTCATCTGACCTAATACAATCGGATATATCAAAGACTTTTAGTGATCTGCTAGTTTCAACTAACCCAAATAATGACATTACACCAGAAAAATATTGGAAAACATTTCTCCAGTAACCAACGTCTCATACGTTGAAGCGATTTACAAAAGATCAGAGCTTCGGTTTTGAATAATAGGAGCAAGATAAACAATCTAAAGAAAAAAGTTTAACAGAAACGTAGAAAGGTAGAAAAAACAAATAGTAAGCAACCAAGAAAGAGCCAAAACAACGAAACTAGATATATCTGACACATCAGACGGGGAAAGGTAACCAGAACTGGATGCTGATGATGTTGATGAAGTTAAAGAACACAATAATGACTATCGTATAGAATGTGGTAAAGAATATAAATATTCTAAAAGAGTTGTTTACTGGATAAAGTGTGCTCGGTGTCAGTATTGGTTACACAAATACTGTACGAGATACGTAAAAAATTGTGATTTGAGCGGAAAGTTCTTACTTAAACACAAAAAAATGTAATGCTGTCGTGATGTTATTTTATTCATCGTCTCTTCCCAAGTAAACCTAAAGTTATATAAAGAGTGGACGAAAAGTCTAGAAACGCCTAATTATATCTTAACTAGATAGTCCTATACAAAAACCGGGATACGACTATTCTGCAATATGGAAATTTTAAATTTGATGCTTTTAATGTTGCCATGTTTACTATTTTTTGATATTATCAGTCACATACAATACTATAAAATATATATTGTATAATTATTAGAATCCTCACTTCAATGCGGGTTCAAACATTATGTAACAGTTGGTATTTTATCTAGTGCCAAATAGTTTTGAAGTAATTAAGTAAATACCGAATGCTGTGATTTTAACATTAATTCATAAAAATAATAGTTTGACGTTTATTGAAAAGTTGTGTAAAATAAATTGCATTATTAACTAAAGCTGACAATTTCATGTGTTTTTATAAGATCTACAATAAAGATGGTTTAAAAAAAAGAGCGAATTGCTGATTTATTGATGAGAAGCTACTTAATGCCTTCTCTAACCATTTTTATATCCATAAGGCGACGGTACAAAAAAATTGTAAGGCGCTTTGAACAAACTTGATGAGTAAAAGATGGCATTTGAACAAAAGAAGCTATTAGCAAAAACTACTATAACTTACCAAACTTAAGTTTTATAGTAAAGTTTCATTGAAGATCCACATACATTCTCACACAGAGCTGCACAAATGCAGTATGTAGGTCATTATTTAGTCTTACGTAAATTACATAACAATTGATTTAAACCCTACAAAATCCAGTTGTTGCAAGGATTAAATGAAGATGACTACGATCGTAGATTACAGTTTAGCAAGGTAATGATGAACGAAATTGTAACTGAAGAGAACTTCGTTAATAAGATATATTGTTCCAATGAAGCAATATTTACACTGTGTGGTAGTGTAAATCGCCAAAATTTAAGGTATTGGAGTAAAGTAAAGTACACTATTATACGTGAAAACCATACCGAAGACCACAAATACTAAATGTATGGTGAGTTATGGTAAAAACCTAGTCAATTTGGCTATTTTTTATGGAAGGAAATTTGGCAAGCGATAATTATGAAATGCTACTTAGTAATGTAATTGTACCTATCTGAAAAATAATTCTATTTAGTTGTTGTCATACTATGTCGATATATGCGTATTATCAATATATCCGATGGTTAAGAAACGTACGGAAAATTGGAGACGAAATGGAATATAGATGACCAAAAGCGTGAAAGGTGTAAATTGATGAAGTAAAAGAGATGTTTTAAATATACGATGAACTTTCATCGATTTCGACAGCTTATCACTAACAAATCATACATTAGCTATAAATACAGAGAGATAAAATATACAATAAAGCTTACGGGACATAACTGTTTTAAGAACGACTTCTCAAAAACTACCAGGTAATGATTTCGTTATTTATACAAAGTCATGATTGTTGAAGTTTTAGCCACTTGTCAAGCTAGTTGACGATAACGTCAAAGTAAGAGGATAAGAAATAATCTAGAAATTTAAAGCAGGTAAAGACCGTAACGAAATATGTTCGTATATATTTATAAGCATTTTGTCCCTTTTCTGAAATTATTCGGGAGTGAATCAAAGGCATACAAGCAGAAAAAAGGTCTAGAATTAATTATTTATATTGATTTTCAAATAAATACGCTATAGAACAAAACAAAAGTTTACAAATAACGATCTGCGCAAAACCTTATTCAAAGATCCGTCTCTTCTGCTTGAAAAAATATCAAATATTATAAAAACGTACGATTTGTATCTATACATATAATTAATAAATGTAGAATTAAATAAAAAGTCAGAGAAGTAAATTTTACTCTACGTCAAACTTAGGATATGGCAAATGTATGGTCATTAAGCATTACTAACAATACCGTTACGTATCGCATTTCCAATTAGTGAAATCAAATTAGCATAAATTTAGTGGTTTAAATGCTCTGTTAGTCCCATTAACATATTTTTCATTTTTTATGAGCATATTGGCAAATACACATACAGTAATTATATGGTATGATTATTCGCTTTATGGCATCTTTACCCTAGAAAATATTTCATTATATTACGTAATGTGAGAAATTTTTGGACTAATATTAATAATCATTGTGTTTATTTAAATATGTAAAACCAAATACTCGGAGTGTAAAACAAAATATTTTTATAAAAAATAATTTGTCTTATGTCTTCTCATTTTTTATTTTAGGTAAACTGCTTGCTTTATTTTCTTACACCTCTTACATCTGCCCTAACCTTACTTACAACATCGCACAACATATTTTGGACACCCAGGATTCCATATTTCACTTATCATTTGTTTCGTATGATTATCACCACAATTTCTTTTACTATTCAGTTTATATTTTATATTCTGTATACTATAATATACAACATCCAATTATGGATCCGGTGCAAGAGGACACTGTCAAGCAGATGTGCAACTTTGGTAAAAACACATCTCCTGGACCAGATGGCATACATAGGAGATGCCTGAACAAACTCCCAGGGGGCATAATCCCGCTGCTCACTAACATAGTCAATGCATGTCTTTTGCTGTGCCACTTTCTTACTCCTTGGAAAGTAACCAGCAAAATCATGATCCCTAAACCGGGGAAACCCCTAACCAGCACAGAATCCTACAGACCAATTTAACTGCTAAACACACTAGGTAAAGTCTACGAGAGAATCCTTAAGGAGAAACTTGTAGAATTCCTAGACACAAACAACATCATCCCAAAATTCCAATTTGGATTCAGAGCTGATCACTCCGCACAAAATGCATTGGCTCAAGCAGCAACTTTCATATTCAGAGCAATCAATGAAAAAGGCAAAATTGCCATAGGCATTTTCCTAGATGTCCAGAAGGACTTCGATTAGGTCTGGCATGCAGATCTGATCAAAAAAGTCCGCCTTGCTGGCTGTTAACAACTTTTCTAAAAACCATTCACTATTTATTAAGCGAACAACATTCTACCCCTTTCACTTCACTTGCTGGAGTACCACAAGGCTCAATTTTAGCTCCTATTCTTTACACAGTTTATAACAGTGACCTCCCACACCCCTATCAAAACTATACAATCCTCCTATATGCCGACGACACAGTACTGCTCGCCTCAGGCACAGAAAAGGGAACTATAAGGAGCCGCTCTGCATTTAGTAGTTCTTAAGCCCAACTTGCAAAAGTTGTCAAATGGTGCAAAAAATGGAGAGTCACTTTCAATTCTACCAAGACACAAACCATCCTCTTCAGATATTCGGGAACCTCCAGGTTCGAAGACGATGGTTAACCAGATAGAGCTTTACAAAGTCTTTCCAAAATTCAGTCAACTACTTAGGTGTTCAATTTCGGAGGAACCTCAATTGGGAGACTGAGCTTAACCTCGCCCTTAACAAGGTGAGAGGAAAGGCTAAACTCCTTCTAGCTGTATCTGGTAAATCTTGGGGGGCACACAGTAAGACTCTCCTCCACACTTATAAAATTTACATCAGACCCATTATTGAGTACAGGGCGGTTCTTTTCTCCCTGTTGAACAACCATCAATTAAATGGCATTATGGCCACAGAAAGAAAGATTTTGAGAAAGATCATAAAAAGGCGTGCTGATTTCCCGTCAGTAATCATACATCAGCTGGTTGATAGTCCAGAAATCGAGAAGTGACAAAATGAGCCACCAAAAACTTCCTCGACTAACATCAACACGCATCACAAAACACCACCAAGAATCTACTGACTGACTACTGCTTCTAAGCACTACCACTAGTCAACCCTTCCTCCTAACATACACAAAATTGCAATCGTAGACTAACGTCTGCTCCCAGGCTAGGGAGCCCTCACCTTGAAGAGGTGCACCGCCTAAATGGGGCTTAAATAACAAGTTTTCATTCGTTCAGTTTATATATTAACCCTTTCTTCACCTATTCAGTTAATACATTCAATCGATCCTTTTCTCTCTTTAATATCTAATTATTAATCTCTTCGATTTTACTTGGCGTTATAATTTTTAATTGTCAAGGAGTATATTTCCATCTTTTCTACAAAGCATCTTCAATTAGGTTTTTTTTGGTATTTTGTCGGTTCTTTATATTCCTGGTACAGTCTCTGCATTAGATTATTATGATAGTTTTTAGAATGTTGATTAATTTGGTCTAAATATTAATTTTTTTGTTTTCCACGATTTTATCGTTTATATATCCTGCGATTTTTGCTACTATTATTGTTCGTTCTCGTACTTCTCCGTCAACATCTGCAAAGCTTACATCTTAGAGGCCTCTTTGATGTTATAATGCATTTTGTTTTAGAAACAAATGTCATCATGTTAAAAGACTTAAAAGTTGTTGAATTACATTGGGCTCTTTTTAGATCCTGTTGTCTGGTGTAGCACTACATGGTCTGCTTATCATCATCATTCATTCTTTCAATCATTCTTCCTTAACAACTATATGTGGGTCCTAGCCTCCTTAATAATTTTTCTCCAGTCTTTCGTATCCACCAAGCCTTTCTCCTCCAAGCACGTACTATGTACCATGTTTCTCATATATTCTTCGATGTTAACAATTTATTAATCTTATAACTATAAAGTAAGAAGTTGTATCGTCTTCTCCACATATCACAGTCATTCACTGCTCCATAAATTCTCCTTAGCATCTGCTTCTCAAAACATCCTAAACAATTTTCATTGTGATTTTTCCAAGTCTAAGTCCCTAATATGTTAGGACTAGGCGTATTATTGTTTAATAAAGCCTTATGTTTATATTTTTTGATATATTTAAGGATTTTAAAAGATAATTAAGACCAAAATAGCACCTACTGGCCATAAAAATTCTGTGGGTAATCTCTGCGAAAATGCTTTTTTTAATGTTGACAAGTGTTGACAAGTGTGCAAATTCGTTAACTGCCTAAATTACATTATCTTCTATAAAGAGTGGTAGTAGCATTCGCGGTGGCGTGCTTACCTTCATGTATTTCTTTTTGTTGGTGTTTAATATAAGACTTGTTTAGTTGGCGGCTATTTATAGGCAATATGACTCTCGTACATCGTTTTCCATTCTTCCAACAATATCATTATCGTCAGCGTAGCCAATGATTTTCACAGACTCGTTATACACTAAGTTTGTTATTGTGATTTTGGACACATGTTTATTACTTTGTCTAGCCCCAGATTAAACAGTATAGAGGAGAGAGCGTCACCCTAGCGTAGACCGTTGTTGGTTTTAAATGTTATTTTTGGGAACATTGCCAACTGATTTAGTATTCCTAGATCTTTTATTGCTCGAATCTCTCTTCTATGTACTGATTTGCAGGATGCTTTTTAATCGATATAGTCGATTTATGGTGACTATCTATGCCAATATCCAGTGATTTTTTAAATTTGTCTAATGGTAGAAATATGATTAATTGTTGATTTACTTACTACCTGATATTTTCCATTTACTTTTTCTGCGTATGGCATCATACTGTCGCATAGTAGATTTATTACTTTATTTGCCGTATGTGATGTATGTAGAGCATTCAAATATATCATCATTCTTGTGTATTCTGTAGATTATTTCAATTTTTTAATTACCAAGGAGCGATTATTTATGTCTTGAATATGTTTTCAACATCCGTATGTTTATATATGGTATTATTATTGGAATCCATACTTTAATACGAGTTTAACCGTATGTTACACTTGGTATTTTATCTAGTCACAAAGGTCTTAAATATATAAAACTTCTTAGTGCCATATAGTTTTGACGTAATTCAGTTAATATAGAATTCTGTAAAGTTGGCAATAATTCATAAAACTAACAATAGCTTGACGTTCATCAAACAGTTTTGAGAAATAAATTGTATCAATGACTAAACTTTTTAAAACCTCCACAATAGAGATTATTTGTAATGAAAAAGAGCGAATAACTGTTTTATTGATAAAGGTTACGGCGATAAAAAAAATCTTATACTGAAGTAGCCAACTTGTTCAACAAACTTTTCCACACTATTCCCTCATCCATATGGCTACGGTACAAAAAATTGTAAAGCGCTTTGAGAAAACTCAAAGAGCATTGACGAGTAAAAGATGGCCTTTGATCAGGCAGACCAAAAACTGTTGTAAATTATAATAAATCTTTAGATTTCATGCATAATTTCACAAAATCCACACACATTCTGACGCAGAACTGCACAAATACATGGTGTATGTCATTCTTCAATCTGACGTGAATAACATAAGAATTTATTTAAAACCTACACAAGTTGTTGCAAGAATTAAATAAAGATGACTACGACCGTAGATAACAGTTTAGTGAGGTAATGATAAATAAAATTGTAACTGACGAGAACAAGATATGTTTTTCAGACCACAAAGCAATATTTCCTTACACTGCGTGGAAATGTAAATCGTCAAAAGTTAAGGTACTAGTGTGAGAAAATCCCCACTGGTTACGTGAAAATCATACTTAAAGAACACAAAAACTAAATGGGTGGTTGGGTATAGTGCATACTCAGTTAATTGGGCCGATTTTTTATGAAATTAAACTTAACAAGCGAAAATTGTGAAATGCTATCTAAAAATGAAACTATACCTGCCTAAAAAACCAGTCTGCAGCCATTGTTAATAAGATATTGTTTCGGAAAGACGAAGCTCTAGCTCATTCTGGTGTAAATGTTCGGCGTTATTTATATCAGACACTTCTGAAACAATGAATCGGTAAATTAGATAGTAGTAAAAGACCTCATCGTTCACCAGATTTGAATCCTAAAGATTATTTTTGTAAGGGATATTTAAAAAGTAGAATTTATAAATTTAAACCAGCGAGTGTTGCATAGCTAGGGAAAAATTATCGATCAATCCATATAAATCATGACATATTCATGACATATCATTAAAAATATATGAAAATATATAAAAATATATGAATATAAGAAAATCCAACATAGAAAATGTATTAGTTTGGAGGCTGCTAAGATCAAAATTTTTAAAAGAAGTACCACGAAAACTCTCAAAAAAGAAACATATTAGCAAACAATTACAAAAAAATGAAAAAGTTCTGTAATAGGGACGTATATTAAATAAAAAAATTGTTTCACGTTTAAGAAATCCAAATTCCAACAGGAAGGACAAAGCAATATTACACTGTGTGGGAATGTAGATCGTCAAAATTCGAGGTACCGGTGTGAGTAGAATCCCCACTGGATAGGATTTGAAGTTCCAAAAAGAAACCTTCGATGTCCCTTCGAATGATAATATCGCCTAATACTTAAAAGAGTCTATCGCAGACTAATAAAATATTTTTGTAATAATGTGGAAAAGAACTACAAATTTTGATACCAATTAAATCAAGCGAGGTTAAGTTTTTAACATTCAAACCTTGTTGAGAAACAAACTTAATATTATTTAAAATAGTTTATTTAACGCCATTATTATACGGAAATCAAATACAGGTACCTTTGTGTGTTTTTAATTTGAATTGTGTTTGTACTTATATTTTAATTGTTAAAGTAAATTATACAACTAAATGTTACATGTAGAATATAGCCGCAACCCACATTGCATTCACAAAACATTACTTGATGTTATTAAAAAATCAGACTGCCGTTAACCTTAATCAAGTAAGATATAAATAACAACCAACTACTAAATTGTATTTTACCATATTTTAAATAATTGTAGCTCTCATCTGATGAATGCAATGAAAATTGGCGAAATATAATGAACTGTTGAACAGAGTACACTTTGCTTTCAATCAGTTGTATACCCAATTAACCTCAACCCCCATATATATATATATATATATATATATATATATATATATGTATATATATATATATATATATATATATATATATATATATATATATATATATATATATATATATATATAAAAGAACGTGCTAATGGGTAAGCAGCTGCAGCACCATGTTAAATGGAGTTATAATTTTTTTAAAACAAAACAAAAATTGATTTAACGAATTATTCACAATATTTTTACAGGACAGATATATTTTATATATTTAAAATGAAAAACTTGAAGCTCCATTGATAGGTACAACGTATTTCTATATCAGAAACGATAGAAAACCATAACTTTTAAAGTTCTACATTAGAATCTACATTATGTCGATGTTGTTTTCTTTTTTTTATTAAACTATCTAAAAACAGTAACGGTGGATAAAGCTCACTTAAGTGGCTGAGGTCAGATTTCTTGTTTATGGTTGTCTCTGTTTCGGATATAAAAGCTATCTCAAGAAACAATTTTTTGGAATAATTGTTTTTAATTCCTCATACCTTGGCTTTTGTGTAATTCATTTTGTGATCGTTTTGCTGAACTTGCATCGCTAAACTACACCTATCTGGATATTTCTTCGAATCACTTTTGTGGGAGGTAATACAGTCCTTCAATCGCCTTGATGAACTTTTATTGTATTTAAATTAAAATTATAATTTGTGCAAGGAATACACACAAGGAACTATGTTAGACATAATATTGCCTTTGAATGTTTTATCTTTGAGTTTAGAGAAGACTGAGTTTATTGTTAGATCTGTTTTATTTGCAAACTTTAAGTCACCAACTAAGTTTCAAATTCGTGTCAGTTTTGGTGTGACATTTTGTGTATATGGTAATATGTAAAATTAGTTCAAAATAGGTGTAATAACGTTAGTGTTACTTTCCTGATTCACATCAGCAGTGTTAATAGAGAAATGAATTTGTGTAGTTTTATATGTTTCAGACGGGGTGCTAACCAAAATTTTGTTTAAAATAGCTGGATAATTAAATAGATATTTAAATTTCTTTCTAAGGCTATCGATTTTTTGTACCAATTTACCAATATTCTGTTAAGGTTTAAACGAATCAACTTTATGTCCAAAAAGGGGACAGATTGTGATTCGTCTTGCACCATTGTAAACTGGATGTATGGATCGTAACTGTTAAAAACTAACAATAGTTCCTCTGCTTTATCTTAAAAAAAAAACGATTTAAAAAACGAATTAACTAAAAAAAAAGAAATACATACAAGTCGGTGGCTGAGTAGCCGAGCACACACATATTTCGGACAGAAAATCATCAATTCAGGTTGGTGGCTCTCTGTTCGAAATACACACTTTTTCTTTTTAGGGACTTTTATTTAGTCCCGCAGTCACGGTAGAGTAAATTCAATAGAGTCCGAAAAGTAAAAAGGAAGACAAGCCGATATGTGTGCTACCCCTACAATTAGGTGGCTTAACTACAGAGGGCTTAACTACATGAAAAACAGAGGGTGTTACATTACCCAGGGCACCCAAAGTAACAATCAGATCATAAGCCTCCTCACGTAAGTCACATGTTGAGGAGAGGATGGAGGAAAAGTCCGAGGGGTCAGATAGTACCACTTCAATAGCGAAGTGTTACTGGTTTAATCTTTGGACATCTGGATCCCACTCCATAATGGTATATACATGTGCATAAGGAGCAGGGTTGATCTCTGTGTGTGTGCTTTATCTTTAGGGATGGCCAGTTTTAGAAAAATAAATATTATTGAATAGGAAAGAAATCAAGTCAATGAAACTACTAATGTCCATCTTACAATGTCTACTTATATCCCTTTAATATTTATGTACATATCTAACACAAGCATCTAGATATATATTGCTAGAAATAGATACCTCGTCTAAACTGACAAGAACTTAGTTGTTAAGTAAAAAGGTGCCATTGAAAATTTAATTTACTTCAAAAGAATCTTTTATAAAAGATTTATTGTTTTATAATATGCTAAGATTAAAATATCCGTAATAACAGAAAATATATTCTCTTTGTATGCATTTATAGTCGATATTATAAGTCTTACTGAAAGTGTAGAATTTTAGGTAAAGAATATTATTTCTACACAGTACTATTATATTTATTAGGGCTTTTCTTTGTGATTTCGTTAATGTAATAATTATTAAATATAATACCTACTACTGTATTGCTTTGTGTTTGTATTGTATTATTTGGATCAGTTCTTAATAGTGTATTTGAGTAATCATTATCTAAGAGCTCTTTATAATGCAATCCATCTTCTTATAATAGAGAAGTTCCCCTAGATATCATAAAAACTATCGCAACATGTACCAAAACAACAAAATGGAAAACAGAATAGATGGACATCTTACAGCACCTATAGACATTGGCAACAGAATAATACAGGAAAATTCATTGAGCCCTATACTC
Source organism: Diabrotica undecimpunctata (assembly GCF_040954645.1). NCBI lineage: Eukaryota > Metazoa > Arthropoda > Insecta > Coleoptera > Chrysomelidae > Diabrotica > Diabrotica undecimpunctata. Next base: position 113,647,574 of record NC_092810.1, read on the forward strand.
TTCAATTAAATCATGAGTGAAATCATCAAAAGTGTCAACAAAAGAAGAAGATATAGAATAAAAAACAGAAAAATAAAAATACTCTATTCAACAGACGACGCAATAGCCCAAGATGAAAATAGTCTGCAAAGACTAGTCCATAGATTTAACATAAGAGCAAAATAATTTGATATGACAACCTCATCTCAGAAAACTAAAACAATAGTAACTAGCAAAGAACCAATCAGATGTAAAGTAGAAATCAATGGCATCATTATTGAACAAGTAATTAAAATAAAATACCTTGAAATCATACTGTCTCGATATGAAAAGATGGACAAAGAAGTGAGATATTAAGTACAAAGAGCTAATAGACTGGCAGAATGCCTTACTATCACTGTATGGCGAAACCAATATATTAACACTAAGTTAAAGTCAATAATTTATAAAGCTGATGCCAATAATGATTTATGCATCACAAACAAGACCCGATACAATCACAACACAGACTACTGGAGAGATCAAAACAGGAGTGAAGAAATTAGAAGAAAATGTAATGTACAGTGTGTAAACGAATAGACACTAAACAGAAAAAAGAACGGAATAACTACATAAGCAGAATGGGGGAGACCCGTGTAGTAAAAATAACAATAAATAAATAAGTCGTTAGAAAAATTATCGGAAGACCGCTCAAAAGAAAGAGCGACGACCTTCCATGTAGGTGTCAATCCGCCAATGAACATGAATAATTGCTTATAAAGATTAAAATAAAGAAGAACAAGAAAAACAAGAAGTAGGAGAAGAAGAAAAAGAAAAAAAAAGAAGAATATAAAAGTAAAAGAATTTTTAGATTAGGTCCATAAAAAAAATTGCAAAAAATAAAAAATCAATTAGGTAATTAATCAATTTTAAACGATGATATAAAAATAATTTATTTTATCAAGAAACGAAGGATAGATTGGTAACGATAAGTAAAAACAATGGGAGTGAAATAATGCCAGAATTAGTCATGTAGTCCATTCTGCATTGGAGACGAATAGGGAGAAAACGACAAAATTAAGTAATAATGTTAAAAAAAATTATAAAGATAGAAGAATAGAAGATCTATGCACAGAATATAGAAATACGTAAATAAATATTACCAAAATATAGGGATCTCAAAAAAATATGTCCTAAAGATAGAAAAGAATAATTTATAATTTTATTGTTTATAAGATATTGAAGATATTATGCTTTTAACTTGTATACCCAAGACCTTCATTATTTGTTGAGCTAAGTGTATAATAAATACCTCTATTAAATCGGAAAATAAAGGTAAAATATTTATAAAGTCTCACATAACATACAAAAGTATTGGCGACGTATCTAAAAACTAATATAAATTAAAGTTTTAGATTAAATAAAAATGTTTTTAACATATATAGCAAAAAACCTCGGCGTAAATTGCAACTGATCTAATTATACCATAAATGGCTGTAGAGTAATTTGTGAGGTAACGCCTGTGATTTATGTCCAGTTAAGTTTAAAGGAAACCCTACCTTCGTCAACATTATGTCACACTAGAAGTACTGCACAAAGATAAAGCTAACACTGAACTGCCCACCCATCCCGAACGGATCTTTTATACTCAATCTTACCCCGTATGTTTAAACCTCTAGCCAAACTTGAATCGACAACGAAAAAATTAATGCACATTTGCTATGTTTGATTTTTAGGAAAAAATTATGCAGTAACTGCATTTGTCAGTAATTGGAACTCGAAAGTTACCATATAGTTAGCTGATTGCAAGGTCGGCATTGAATCAAAAACTTTTTCAAATGTTGTGACGGATCTAGACAAACTTGATGGTAATTTTTCTTGTCTGATATATCTCGTTGGGTGTGTCTCTTTTGTATATTTCGGTTTGCATGTATGGTATCGAATTAGGTTAATGCATTTTCTACTGCATATTATTAGTATTGTTCGATTTAACTAATTTCTTATAGGGCAGAATGATTATGATTACGATACGATAATCATAATGAGTCATAGTAGACAAAATAAAATGGTTATGTAATTAAATGGAAAAATAAAGACGAAAGGTTGAAAATTCAGAAAAAAATATTTTCCAATAGGTTTTTCTTTTTGGCATATACGGTATAGTTTGTAATTAAATTTGATGGACAAAAAGTTTTCATCAATTTTTGTAGCATTATATAAAGTTTAAATATGATTTAGCTATTATATGACTTATTTGTTTCTTTTTTTCTATACCCAAAATATTCTTTAATTTGTATACTCAATATATAAAACATGAACTTATAAAGATAGGAAGTACAGCTAATCAATATATATATATATATAGATAACCAATAGATTATACACAAATATTTTCAAAATTGCAATTGAACTAATATTTTACTCTTCTTTACTTCGATTTTTCTTTTGTCGTGTTCTAAAATTACCAATTTATATACTTTATAAGTCATGAATTATACTTCCACAACAAGAAATAGAAATAACAGATAGGGAAATGAGAACGGCCATAAAAGCACTCAAAAATAAGAAAGCACCGGGACCTGGAGGCATCTCACCTGAGCTTATAAAATACGGATCAAAAAAATTACATCGGATGATACAATGGATATTTCAGAAAGTCATAAATGGAGAACAGCTCCCAAAGGAATGGACGGAGGCATATATAACAGCTATATTTAAGAAAGGAGATAGAAAACGATGCGAAAACTACAGAGGAATAAGCGTAATATCATCAATAGGAAGATTATATGGGAAAATACTGCGAGAAAAGATAGAGCAAGCGATAAAAGGCAAAATCGGGGAGGATCAGGCAGGTTTCACGGCAGGAAGATCATGCATAGGCCGCATATACACACTGGAACAACTGCTGGAAAAGAAAAAAGCAAAAAATAGAGATATACATTTTGGCATTTGTGGACCTGAGAAAGGCGTATGACTCTGTACCAAGGTCAGAACTATAGGAGGCAATGTACAAATTAGAAATACAGATGGAACTCATAGAAGCTACAAAAGCTCTGTATAAAGAAAATAAAGTGTCCATTAGCATGGGAACAAGAATCATAGGAGAGTTCACCACAACAAAAGGGCTCCTGCAGGGTTGTTCCACATCTCCAACCCTATTCAAAATATACTTAGAGAAAACCTTGACTACATGGAAAAGAAAATGCATGGAAGGCATGGGAGTACCGGTACCGAACGAATACCTATATAAGTTAAGCTTTGCAGACGATTAAGTAGTAATTGCACAAGACCAAAACGACCTCAGCTACATGATGAAGAAACTACAAGAAGAATATACCAAGGCTGGCCTAGATATTAACCTCGCGAAAACAGAGTACCTATCTACAAGTGAGGAAGACATAGAAGATATACAGATTGATGACAACGTAACAATCAAAGGAAAGGATAAATTCAAATACTATGGGTTTATAATCACGAAAAAGGTAAAACAGGAAGAAATTACACAAAGATTAGGACAAACAGCAATCCGACAACTTAACTCAGTATGGTGGGATAGACACCTAAATATGAAGACAAAAACACAGATTTATAAAACATTAGTGCGAAGTATTATGACATATGGGGCTGAAAATTGGATTATAAACAAGAAATACAGCAGTAAGATAGTAGCAACAGAGATGGAATGCCTGCGAAGATGCTGCAGAGTAACAAGAATGGATAGGAGAAGTAATGACGAAATATAGCAAAAAACATCAATATAAACAGACATACTAACATATATAGAACAAAAAAGACTAAACTGGTATATACATGTAAGAAGAACTAGCGACAGTAGATATATAAACAGAATAACCGAATGGAGCCCCATAGAAAGGAGGAAAAAAGGAGCGAGAGAAAAGATTATAACAAATAAATTAACAATTAAATTTGACGGATATCAACCGGTAGAACAAGCCGAATTTAGAAAAGGGTACAGCACCTGTGACCATCTATATACTTTAAAAATTGTAATAGAAAAGACTAACGAATACAATCTCCCATTATGTCTGGCTTTTATAGATTATGAAAAAGCTTTTGATAGCATAGAACTGTGGGCAATAGAAGAAGTATTATTCAACAACCGGATCGACTCCAGACACAGAATATTAATACATAATATTTACGAACAAACTGAAATGATAGTGACGTTGGGTAATGGAATCGAAACAAGCCCAGTAAAAATCAACCGAGGAGTAAGACAAGGAGATACGATATCTCCAAAATTATTTACAGCTGTCCTAGAAGATTTAGGTCAATAGACTGGGAAAATGGGGGAATCCCCATTAACGAAAGATACTTGAACCATCTTAGATACACAGATGATGTAGTACTAATAGCCGACACATGGAATGTACTGAATACGATGATTAAGGAGCTACACACAGAGTCCCTAAAAAAAGGACTGAAAATGAATTTCAGCAAAACTAAACTGTCAAGCAACGATGACAAAACTATGATAAACATCCAAGGGACAGAGATAGAACACGTAGATGAGTATACATATCGGGGTCAAAATATCAAGGTAAGCCAAGAAAATCGGACTACCGAAATAAGCAGATGTGTAAAAATGGGATGGGCAGCATTCGGAAGACTCTCATACGTACTTAAAAATAAAAATTTACCTCAAAGACTACGAACCAAAGTGTTTAATTTCTGTATCCTACCTGTACTTACATATGGAGCTCAAACCTGGACATTCACTAAAATAAACATGAAAAATAGTTTATTCGATTACATGAAATCGACTATAACTTGAGAATATCTATCAGAAAAAATCATAGCACGTGTTGAATCGAGGGAATTAGTCAAGGTATGAGTGTGAGAACTTGGGGAAGATTAAAGAAAATGGAATCGAGATATCGCAAGTTTTAAACCGAATGTACCATTAATACAGGGAGTCACATTTGATATACAGGGATAAGTTGAGCAAACGCTCATCCTCCTACGGTTTCTCACTCAAAACTTCTCTATATTTACACATAGTAACTTAACTTAAAATTAGTTTACTTATATCTAATACATATCTGTATCTGTATCTGTAGAGTAGGGAGGGCGAGTTAAGCAGCACTTAGGCCACAATTGACCTATTGTGCGTCCTCCTTGGGAGCTGTCACCCTTAGCTCATTGTCCATCCTGCCATTTCTAGGAAGGTGGACAAGTCACCAGGAGACATCTCTCTTATGTGGGCAGGTGTGGGTCAGGACTCGCCGAACGCGTACTCTCGTATTAACGATAACTCTGGGCATTCACATAGGACATGCTCTACAGTTTCGTCTTCTCGTTCACACTTCCTACATAGAGGTGTGTCTGCTAGCCCTAGTGTGTGGAGGTGTTTGCTTAGTTGACAATGACCAGTTAAAAAACCAACTGCCAAACGTAGATTTTTCCGGGTCATTCCCAAGTACTTCTTTGATGTTGACTCTTCAAGGTTACTTAGTGTTACCTTGGCAAGTTTACATCCTTTCCCTTTTTCCCATCTTTTTACGGTTTGCGTATGGGAGTGATATTTGACAATTTCCGCGATTGTTGTAGTTGACCAACCAAAAAGATCCCCAGGGCCTAAGAGTCTTAGGCCTGACGCCTTCCTAGATAATTGGTCAGCAATGCGGTTGCCTTTATTCCTGTTGTGTTCTTACACCCACCTCAGGATGATGGTATTACCATCCGAAGCTTGAGTTAATGACTCGTGACACTCCATTACTAAACCTGATGTGACACGTGGTCTATTCAAGGTTAGTAGTGCTTGTCTGCTATCTGTGCAGATCATTATAGTTTTCTCTGCTATACCTTTTCGGGTTATCTCTTTTGCGGCTATGGAGATACCAGTCAGTTCTGTCTGAACTACGCTGGCATTTTTGCCCATACCCCACTTTATTCTTAGGTTTAGTGCTCTAGAGTATATCCCGCATCCTTAGCCTTCTTTCATTTTGCAGCCATCGGTGTATATGCAATAGGCATTTGCCACGTTTGTCTCCATACACTGTCTTGTTTCAATTTTGTAGGGTTTGTTAAAGACAAACTTTGGTTCAATTGAGTAGCAGTGGTAACGCATCTAGCTCTCCCGCTAGAAACGAGTTCTCAATTGTCCTATTCCTACATCAAGGTTTGCACCAGCTGAGCGCAGTCGCATCATTGTCACTAGCGCCACTTCTTTGACATATATATCTAGAGGCGTGATGCCAATGATCAACTCCATTGCAGCAGTTTTTGTTGTTTTCATGGCACCTGTTATATTTATGCAAGCCATCCGCTGAATATGGTTTATTTTGTTAATCGCTGTTGCCTGTAGCACTTTTGGTACCCAAGCAATAGCTCTGTAAGTTAGCATTGGCCTAATGAAAGTGGTTCTTCTTTTCCTGGTAAAGAGGACCATCTCTGTTTTCTTATGATTTATTATCTAATACATATCTAGAATATTTATACATTTTGGGTCTGTTTTCGTATAATCGCTGGTAGCACTACTTTATTTTAAGCTTAGTTTGGACCTCATCACATCTACATGATGTGAATTTATTTAATAGATCATGGATGGTATTGAGTGATGTTACACCAGGTTTTGCATAAAATTTCAAATAAAGTGTAGATGAAGGCAGAATGCGTTTGGCTTAGATTTTAGACCATTCATGGATCCATTTGTTCGTTATGTTATGGTTATGTTAAACATAGTATTATCAACTTTTTCTTGATAGATTTTTTAAAGTGTAGTCGATTTGGGCTTAGTTTAGGTTAGGTATTTTTTATTGGGGTTTTTATTTTAATTTTTATGTTATTTAGGGCTTTATCATGTATTGGTTAAGTGGTTAAGAATATATTTGTATTCGTTTGTCAGTATCTTGATTCAATGAAAATTTGGTACTTAAATGTTGCTTAATTCTGGTAGCCCTTATGTTGGAGTTATTGAAGAAAGAACGAGAGCTAAGGCTGAATACCTAATGAAGATGCTCTCTATGTAAATATTTGTTATAATGGCCCCTAATATACAGTAAAATAAAAATAAAACTAATGTAAGTATAAAAAAATAAACAGAAAATTTTTAAACAAGTTTCAAATAATTAAATGAAAGTTGGATAAAGTAAAACTATTAAAAAATTATCAACAACGTCTAAAAAGTTGGAAGTATGTATTTGTTGATAATGAAAAATATGAATCAGTTACAATATTTACCAAAATACATAATATTATATTTTATATTACATACTAGAATCAACTGAAGATTTATGACAAAAATTTCGTGGACAAAAATCCTGTAGTCCATTTTTCTTTACACAATCACAATTGTTCATTAATACACCTGCTCGCAACTCAGCACGGATTGTGGATGGATCTATGACTACTTTTGGTATTTCTTTATTTTTACTCTTCTCCTCTTTGCGGCATTTGCTGGAGGACGACAGAACAGATGTAACAGATTTGCAGGAAGGGGACGGAGAAGTATCTCTATGTGTTTCTTTATTCTTCTGCTCATTTTTATCGCATTTCCTAGCAGACGACTTAACAGATGGAACAGATTTACAAGAAGGAGCTGGTGAGGGAACTCTATTTGCATCTCTATTCTTTTCTTTTTTATCGCATTTACTATTAGACGATTTTACAGAAGCAACAGATTTACAGGAAGGGGCCGGTGAAGTATCTCTATGCATTTCCTTATTGTTATGCTCCTTTTTGTCGCATTTACTAGCAGAAGACTTAACAGATGTAACAGATTTGCAGGAAGCAGCTGGAGAAGGATCTCTGTATAATTCTTTATTCTTTAAACTTTTAACACTAAAATCAAACAAACGAATAAACTTTTCTATTAACAAAATCTTTTTGAAATTTGAACGTGCATTACAAATTCATTTGTGTTGCCTGTTTTTACACTTTTGTTTTTATATTGTTAACAACTGATCCAGATGTTTATTAATATGTCAAATTGAATTTAAAATCAATTAAAAAACAAACTGAAATTGATTTTTTTATCGAATGTTAAATATTTTAGTTTATGCTAGTAATAGAGCTGGACAGAATACACAAAATGTGCATGAAAGTATGCTTGCCACAATATTCACTTAGTATATCTTTATATGTGAAATTTTTCACTTACGGTTTAACGGTATTACAGTATCACAGATAGCGCAGCGGTCCAAATACAGTGATCAATATTTCAAAACAATTACAAAAAAAAATGTTTATTTTTTTATTTATAATTATATCCAATTTTTTAAATAAAGTACGGACTTTGTTTCTGTAATTGGTATATTTAATATTTATGATCTGTCACTTGACTTGTAACTCTGGTTAGCATCATAGCCCAGTCTGGTTATGCAAAATTCATCGATTTCACGGCAAAATTTTTTGCAGATATCTGAAGCTTTTAAGACATAGATAGGGGTTACTATAAACGTCCGCACCAGAAGAGGGGCAAATGCGGATTCTGATCACTACCTGGTCGAAAGTAGGGTAAGGGCTAGAATTTCAAAGATCAAAAAGGAAAGAGGCTCTAAACATGAACGATACAAGGTAGAAAGACTCAAAGAAACAAACAAAAATAAAGAGTATAAAGAAAAGATAAACAACAAACTAGAAAACAGAATAACACATGAAAACCTAAATAAAGAGTGGGAAGAATGCAGAGACATCATAAAAATGGCAGCTAAAGAAGTACTAGGCATAAAAGGTAGAGAAAGAAAAACAAGAACGCATGACTGGTTTGACGAAGAATGTCAGATCATCACAGACAAAAAAAAAACAGAGCATATTTACTGATGCAGCAGGGGCACAGAACCCGACAAGCAGAGGAAGAATATAAACGACTACGCAAAGAAGAAAAGAAAACTCACCGAAGAAAAAAGAGAGAATATATGAACAAACAACTTCAAGAACTACAAGAACTAAGTAAATCAACAGAGACAAGAAAATTTTATCAGAGACTAAACAAAAGCAGAAAAGACTTCAAACCGAGAACAACGATGTGTAGAGATAAGTTTGAAGGAGATCGGAGAGAGACGACCCCTGACATACCATTAGACCAAGCAGACAAAAGAAAAAAGTCGACAATAGCCGAGATTAGAGCAGCAGTAGAAAAATTAAATAACAATAAAGCACCGGGATCGGACCAAATAGCATCGGAGTTACTAAAGGAAGGAGGAGACGCACTACAAAAAACAATACATGAATTGATAACAAAGATATGGTCGAATAAACAGCTACCAACGGAGTAAAACAGCGGTATTATTGTACCATTACATAAAAAAGGAAATCAGTTAGAATGTGGAAACTACCGTGGAATCACGCTGCTGAATGCAGCATACAAAATAATGTCCAATGTCATTTATAAAAGATTTAGACCACACGCTGAAAAAATAGTTGGCAAATACCAAAGTGGCTTCTGTAGACAGAAGTCAACAATAGACCAGATATTTGTTCTGCGACAGATCCTCGAAAAAAGAAGTGAATATAACATCGACACAGATCATCTCTTCATAGACTTTGAAAGCGCATATGACAATATAAACCGAGAATTCTTAATAAAAGCAATGAAAGTATTTAATATACCAACACAACTAATAGAACTGATAAAAGAATCTCTAAAAGTAAAAAGTAGAATCCGGATACAAAATGAATTAACGGAAACAATAGATGTGAAAAAGGGACTACGCCAGGGAGATGCTCTATCATGCATCTTGTTCAACATCGTATTCGAGAAAATACTGAGGGACACAACAGTCAATACACGAGGAACAATCATTAATAAAAGGGTGCAAATACTAGCATTTGCAGATAATGTTGACATAATCGCAAGATCAAGAAGAGAAATGATAGAGGCATACAACCAAATAGAACGAGCTGCACAAAATAGTGGTCTTAAAATCAATCAGACCAAAACAAAATATATGCAGGTAAGTAAAAACGCAGAAATAAGGCAGCCACAAAATATAACAATAGGAGAATACAACATAGAGGGGGTAAAAAAACTTTATATACTTGAGATCCCTAGTCACGTCTGATAATAACGTTACGGAGGAAGTGAAGAGGCGAATATTTATTGCAAATAAATGTTACCATGGCTTAATTAGACACCTAAGATCAGATAACGTCGCAAGAAAGACAAAATGCCAAATACATAAAACCCTAATAAGACCGGTACTCACATATGGCTCAGAAACCTGGACACTCACTAAAAGAGAGGAAACGTTGTTAGCCACCTTCGAAAGAAAAATCTTGCGACACATATATAAGGGCACAAAAGAAAACGGAATATGGCGAAGAAGATACAACTCTGAACTATACAAAATATACCAGGATCCGGATATTATAACATTCATTAAAATAGGACGGCTGCGTTGGATAGGACCTGTAGAAAGAATGGAAGAAGGCGCACTACCAAACAAAATATTCAAACAGATGCCAGTAGGAAAAAGAACAAGAGGAAGACCGAAACTGAGATACTTATAACAAATAGAAAATGATATAACAACCTTAAAAATAAAAAACTGGAGAAAAAAAGCACGAAACAGATCAGAATGGAGAAGAATCCTGGAACAGGCCAAGACCCAAAAAGGGTTGTCGAGCCAGTGATGATGATGATGATGAGGGGTTACTATATGACAAATAGATGAAAAAGTATTCCTGTTTTTACCTTGCGTTTTTTTTAACAATAATTTATGGTCACAATTTTATTTTTGATCTATTTTTGTCTAAGTTTTTTCCCTTATATTTTACATAAACAATATTTTATATTATTTTTTTTTTATATCAAGAATATCTTAATTTTCCCATTTTTTTAATTAAAATTAATAAATAATTTATGAAGATATTTGCAAAAAAGCAGTTTTTTTGCACTAATTTATAAATTTTATTAATTTTTTTGTTAACAAAATAAAATGTTATTAATAAATCTGAAAATCGATCGGTCAAATAGTTTAAAACTTATTTAATTTATTTATCCCTGAGGCTAAATATTAACACTATTGAACTTGCTCTATTAATGATGCTAGACACATTTTAGCAAATTTCGTAGGATTCTTTAAGACATAAACTATCTCAGAAGTTAAATGCATATTGCGTTTTTATCAAAATTATTTACAAAATAAACGTTTGAAAAAGGGGTATGTTTTTTTACTTATAAAAAATTGTAATAACTTTTATATTTTTCAAGCTACAGACTTGTACGTACAATCATTGGATAGCTGGTAAAAAAACTCACATTAAAAAAAACCTTCTATGACCAATAGGAACGAAAAAGTCTATTTTTTAATCTGGGGTAGTTTGTCGAACTATGAATAACTACATAGTTTTCACTGATCGGGAAATATGGGGAACCTCGGAAAAATTGAGTTCATTTGAAATTCACCATAAAAACTTACTTTTTTTTTAATTTGGCTGGAATAGTCTGTCGCAGTAGGAATAATAAAATAATTTTCACCCCCTGGAAATCTTGGAAAATCCCGGAAAATCAGCATATATTTTTTTTTTCATTTTATATCAATAATCTAATAATACTTATATATTTTATAAATTAAATTTTAGGTAATTTTCAGGTAATTAAATTTCAGGGGATTTTTCGAGATTTTTGGTAAGTTTTTAAAGTGAATTTCAAATGTACTCAATTTTTCCAAGGTTTCCCATATTTCCCGGCCAGTGATAACTATGTAGTTATTCGTACTTCGAAGAGCTAGGCCAGATTAAAAAAAAATAGGCTTCTAGCTGCAAAGGAAGCCGAGATAATGTAAATTTTTCCTCCGTGTTTTAATTTGAAGTTCCGATCTCGAAAAAAAAAAACGGAGCTGAAACAGTTATCCCCTCCACTTTCCTATGTCGATCTTTCGAAAGTACCTTCGTTTAGAAGGGCTGTAAGTTTCGAAAAATTGGATGAATTTTATAGCTATAAGTTTCAATATAAGGTTAAGATTCTCATTCACAATTTGTGCAAGTTTTACTTCTTAATGTTTATAAACAATGGAGAGATTTTTTTAAAAATAGTCCCTAACTTCGTTCCTATTGGTCATAGGCGGTTTTTTTTAATGTAAGTTTTTTTACCAGCTATCCAATGGTTGTACGTACAAGTCTCTAGCTTGAAAAATATAGAAGTTATTACAATTGTTTATAAGTAAAAAACATACTTTTTTTTCAAACGTTTATTTTGTAAATAATTTTGATGAAAACGCAATATGCATTGCAATATGCAAAACGCATAACTTCTGAGATAGTTTAAGTCTTAAAGAATCCTATGAAATTTGCTAAATGTGTCTAGCATCATTAATAGAGCAAGTTCAATAGTTTAAATATTTAGCCTCAGGGATAAATAAATTAAATAACTTTTAAACTATTTAACCGATCGGGGGGAAATTTCGCAAAAATTTAAAAGACGGTAATTCCTCGATGTTCAAATGTATTATTAACATTTTATTTGTCGATAAAAAAATTAATAAAATTTATAAATTAGTGCAAAAAAACTGAGTTTTTTGCAAATATAGACATATAGATAAAATATAGACAAAAATAGACAAAAATCAAATTGTGACAATAAATTATTGTTTAAGAAAAACGGAAGGTAAAAATACAAGTTATCTTTCATCTATTCGTCATCTAGTAATCCCCACCTATGTCTTAAAAGCTTTAGATATCTGCGAAAAATTTTTAGACTTTTTTTTTAACCAGACTAGTCTATCTAGTTTCGAGTGAGGGTTCAAGATCTTTTCTTTTTTAATTAAAAATCTTTAATAATCAACATTATGTCATCAATTTTTAAATTTAATTTAGTTTAAATGTGTAAATAAAGTGCTTTTGTACTTAGTTCATAAGTGGCTTTTTGCACAAAAATTACTGATGATGGTCTGCTACGTTCAAAAACGTTTTGATGTTAACTAATTTTTTTGATAATTTTATAACAAAAAATTTACCTAACCCGTCCTAACAACATACTACCAATCAGCACAGGCAAGCGTGGTGAAGAAAACCAGAAATTCTCGTAAACTGAGAAATGCAGAAAATGGAAGGCCCATAGTCTCCAGAAGTCCTTTGAAGCTAGGCTATGGTAGAAATCTAGGAGGTCGAGGAACAGAGGGTGCTAAGAATCCACAGAGTCAACCATGCTACCAACATAAGCGAACACGGCAAAGAATATGATTTATGGCAACATATACCAGAACATTGATTAAGGACGAAAACTTTGTAGAACTAGGTAAAGCATACAAAATGGAATATACTTATACTTAGGTTATCAGAAGTACGACAAAAGGGTGAAGAACCAATGGTACTTTCGTGAGAACACCTATAACATTATAGAGGAGAGCCTTCTAATGCTTGTTCTTCTTCTTCAGCCTTAAGTAATCCAATATTGGACATAGGCCTCCCCCAAATCAATCCAGTATTTTCTATTTTGCGCCACTTGCTTCCAGTTGTGTCCTCCGATCTTCTTAATGTCATCAGCCCATCTCATTTGTGGATTGTCTCTGCTTTTCTTTTCTAATCATGGTCTTCATTGTTATATTTCGTGGTTCCATCTTTTATCCTTCAGTCGAGCTTGTGTCCTGCGAAACTCCATTTTAATTTGGCAGCATGTTTTCCTGCGTCTTTTACTTTGGTTTGGCTTCTAATCCATTTGTTTGTTTTTTTGTCTACAAGTCTCACCCCGAGCATTGATCTTTCCATCGCTCTTTGTGTCTTTACTATTTTATCCATGTTAGACTTGGTAAGTGTTCACGTCTGTGAGCCATACGTAAGAATAGGGAGGATACACTGATCGTAAATTCTGGTTTTCAAATATTGTTCTGTTTAAGTGCTGCTCAAGACCCAACTCAGTTTTCCAAATCCTGCCAACGCTAACCTTATTATTCTGGTAATTTCGGCAATTTGAATTTCTTTGTTACCTTTCATTAACTGTCTTAGGTAGATGTGTTCGATTACTGTTTCTAAATTTATGTCCTTCAACGTTATTGTTCTAATGTTTTTTTCAAGTTCATCTTAAGACTTATTTTTTCCGAGGCTTAAAATAGTTGCGTCATCATGGTCTGTAGTTCGTCGAAACTTGTAGCAAATATTACAATGTCATCAGAGTATCTCAAACGCTGTGACGAGATAACATCTGCCTGACGAAATTCTCTGTTGCTTGGTATAGCTTTGGTTTTCGCATCTATTTGTATTTTCATTGTAGCTTTCTTGTAAATATTATGTATGAGCATTCTGCATCGGGAATCTATCCTGCAGTTGTTGATAGCTCTCTCTATTGCCCAAAGTTCTATGGAGTCAAATGCCTTTTCATAATCAACGAAGCCAATGTATAAGTTCAAGTGAACTTCATTGGCTTTCTTTATTAGCGTTCTGGTGGTAAGAAGATGATCCGCTGTAGTATAACCCTTTCGGAATCCTGCCTGCTCTACCGGTTGATAGCTATCGTTAACTTGTTAGTTATTACTCTCGACTTATCCGACTTAAGTCGGACTTATAGTGAACTAAAAACACATAAATAATATACTTACAATTAAAATCATGAGTAATAGAGTTATAAGAGAGATGTATCTTATCTACAAAATTAACAAACAAATTTGACTGAAGATCACCCAAGTATTACATCTACAAGTACCCACAGAGACGAAGAAGTTTAATGGTTCTACAACGACGTTAACACTGTAATACATAAGGTAATCTCCAATGATACTATACTAATAAGATATCTGATCACCAGAATATGCCACTAGTAGAATGCTTTAGATTTTGTAGTGTCATCTCATTTGATTAAGAGATAGAAACAAAAAGGGATAAAACTCTTAAAGAATTTCTTATATGCCCCATAAGAGAAAAATGAATGATAAGTACACAACGAACAACAGAGCAAAATGGTTTAAGCAAAAACATTAAAAATTTATTAGAAGGAACATAGGAAACTTTAACACTAAACAAGTAACTAATATTATACATCAGTCTAAACGGTCTAAAACGAAAGTTAAAAAGAGGATTAAGGAATAATTATATTGAAAAACAAAGACATGCCACATTATATGTCAAAGAAATCCTTAAAATCATCGAAGCGTACTACAGAATATTATAATAGTCAAGACAATCTCATTCCAGAGAAAAAATTACAGTGAACCAGAATCAATGATCAGAGGAACTTCCTGATAAAACCGAATAAAAAAATTAATTTAGCCTTAAAAGGTATAAAGAACAACGAGACGACTGGAAAAGATGGCATTGTAGGTGAAATAATAAAATTAGAAAGCATCAAGGTAAACTCTTTAATATGCCTGCATATTTGAAGGCATTACACCAGAAAAATGGATATAACGATATATTGTATGTGCCGTTATAACAATGTTGCATAAAAGGGAAGATGTAACAGAAATAGAAAACCAGAGACCTACTAACTTGCTATCTCATTTATATAAGCTCTTTATGAGAATAATGACTAACACACTGAGACCTAGCTAGATTTTCACCAACAACTAGAGCAAGCTGAATCTAGGCTTTGGAACGAATAACCACCTACCAGTAATAAAATCCTGGATAGAGACAGTTATGAAATACAACAGACTGTTGATATTAATATTTGGATTTGAGAAAGCATTTGACCAAGTCCAGCATAGCTTCATATTAAGAGCGCTTACAGGGTGCTATATTGACTATAGGTGCACAACTCTTTTTCGGAATATATTTAATAAAGCAATATCTGTAGTCACATTGCACCAGAGCGATCCCTGGGGGAAATGTATTAGACAAGGGGACAAGTTTCTGAATAACTTGAAATTTGCAGCGAACGTTCTTATTGCAGACCGGTTTCAGTTCTAGCCTATAGAGTAAAGAAACACTTACCATAGCCAGAAAACCAATAAATAAAATACAAGTAGAAGAGATAGCAATTGAGAGGTAAATGTTCAATATATTCCTCCAAGCCAGAGTTTCAAAGCAAATCGTTAGTAGAAAAACTTTTGTTACGGACTCGGTTAAAATAATTACACTAAAAATGCAACTGGACAAACTATGTTGTCAGAGTCAGGGATGGAATAGGGACGCAGAAAATTTTAAAATGGAGACCTAGACATGGTACACATGGTAATCGAGGTCGTCCTTCAACAAGATAGTCGAACGACATCAAGCGCATCCACAACTGGATTCAAGGTGCTCAAAATCGGAAGCAATGGATCCATTTACGAGCAGCCTATGTTCAGCAGTGGACGTAAAAGGGTTACTGATAATATAATGATAAAATCATAATATTGATAATAACTAATTGCAAAAGAAATAATTGCATAGCTATTTTTGTATACCTGCGTACACTGCTGGGCCCATCTTTTTGCAGATTTTGAAGTATATTTGAACAATTGACGCAGCAGTCTCCACAACAAGATTGACTACCAATATATTGCTGATTTTGCATTTTTGTTAAATCTCCTGCAAAATTTTCGTTTTTTCCATGCTTACAGCTTCTTTGACTTTTTGTAGTCTTAATACTTTTTTCAGTTTTGGCACTTTGTATGCTATCTGCACTGTCTGCTCTGCAGGCGTTTTTATCATGACTTTCTCCTTTTATATGACACCCTTTTTCAGAAATAGTCATTATTATTAATACCTAAAATTTATCGTTAAACAAATTCGTCAAATAATTGATTGTAATATTTGACATTTAGTCTGTCAGTGGTTAGTTGTCAATGATAGTTTATAGTATGTAGGTCAAGTTGACTAATAATGTGGCATTAAGAGAATATTGCCATGATTTACATCTTTTAAAAAAACTTTTTTTGCATATCATGACACTCTGCTTGCTAAAGCTGACACATATGTTTCGGCAAATTTTACTGCTTTGTGCTTATGGTGAATCTTGATATATCCATATCAAAGAATTATACGACTTTTTATCTTTATTAAAACTGCGAAATTCTAAAGCAAGTTCAATTTCTATGTTTGTTGAGTTTTGTAACCTTAGCGAACATATATCTTCTTTTATTTTACTACTTCGCTTTTTAACTTAACAATAATCGAATATATCTACAACTACATCCTCTGGCCTGTGACATAAAACATTCACTAGAAAGTTGTTCAAACTGCAAAGTCTGCTGATTATCTCACTATTCCTACGTTTATAAGATATATCACATCTTTTCCACCTATTGCGAGTGTTTATTTATTATGTACTTTATTTTATTGTTCACCTCATATTTCAGATACCACTTTTCATCTACTTTAATCTCTTCCATCCAGTGAGGTCCAAAGTACTGGACATATTATAGAAGAACAGTGTCCTCTACGAATAATATATAACCGAATATGTATCGAAAATACTTTTGGTATTAAAACAAATATTAAATAGTCTTTAGGTTTTCGAGGGCAGAGGTGTCATTTTATTTTCTTCTACATAATATACTCTTTATATAAAGACCACAACGGCGATGAAGGTGTATAAATAAATTTGAAACATCGCAGTCGACGGAACTTGTCAGCCAGGCTTTTAAGCGTAATATAGAAGCATAGATACCGAGTGACTGCCGGTATATGTAGTTTCCTGTTACTAGTCAACAGCTTTGGGTGAACGAGTTATTAGGAATAAGGAGAATCAAGAAATTACCTCTAAAGCGGATGAATCAAGAATGATGAACGACGTGGAGATGCGGGAAGGAGAATCGGGAAACAACCGCAATAAAGCTCTGTAAGATATCAAAAAATTGTCTTCATGGCAATGACAACAAGAAATTAATGTAAACATCACTGATCACGGTAATCGGAATCTGAGATTCGGCAGAAGAGGAATAAACTACGAGGTCGTCCTCTCTGAGGTCGTCAGCAAATAAAAGCTCTGTAATTTGCTAAAGAAAATACCTATACATTTGCAAATCAACTCAAAATAAACAAAAGAATAGTTAAGCGTAATGTAAGAAGTCTACATCAACAAGGAAAAGCTCATAACTTAATACAAGAAATGCAATGCTTAAAGATAGATATCGATGGATGTCGTGAAGTTCGATGGCCTTAAAGCGCAGAAGTGATGATAGGTAGTGATGGAGACATTCTGGAGATAAAATCCCAAAAAATTGCAACATCAACAATAAAACCGAAAGATTACTTAAATAGTTTATACCGATAACGAACAGAATTGCACTCATAAAATTAAACGCCATGCCGTGCAACATAAATGTCATTAGAGAATACGCACCGACATCTAATAGCACAAAGGAAGAAATAGACAGCTTTTACATTAAATTAGACAAACCACTAGACGAAATAAAAAAAGGAAGTTTAGTAAGTCGGAACAATTAGTTTAGGCTACTTCAATACGAAGGTAGGGAAAGGAAGGGATGGAAAAATAATAAACGAATATGGAATAGGAACACGTAGTGAGAGCGAAACAAGGCTATATCAGTTTTGTAAGTACAAAGATATCGTTATTCTTTTTCTTCTTCTTCTTTTTTTTTCTCTTTATAAGCAATTCTGCCTCTTCATTGGCGGATTAATACCTCCATGGAAGGTTGTCAGTCCATCTTTTGCGCGGTCGTCCGATACTTCTTCTGCCGATTGGTGACTTATCTGTTGCTATTTTGACGACACGGATCTGCTCCAATCTGCTTATGTGGTTATTCTATTCTTTTTTTTTTATTTTGTGTTCACTCATTTATACACTCTACGTTACATTTTCTTCTAATGTCTTCACTTCTCTTTCGATCTCTCAGCGTATTTCCTGTAATTCTTTTCAGTACTCTCATCTCTGCCGTTTCCAGTACCCTTTGCGTTGTGGCTGTGTCGGATCTTGTTTCTGAGGGATATCATTATTGGTCTTACACTGGCTTTATAAATTCTGGACTTCATCTCTGTGTTAATGTGTCTGTTTGGCCATATGGTGTTATTAAGGCATCCTGACAGTCTATTTGCTTTTTGTACTTGATCTCTCACTTATTTGTCCAGGTCTCCATAGCTAGACAGTGTAATTCCCAGGTATTTTATTTCTATTACTTGCTCAATACTGATAAATCAATTTCTATTTTACATCTAGTTGGTTTTTTGCTGACTACTATTGTTTTAGTTTTCTGAAATGAAATTGTCATATTAAATTCTTTTGCTCTTATGTTAAATCTGTGGACCAGTCTTTGAAGACTATCTTCATCTTGGGCTATCAATATTGCTTCGTCTGCGTGACAGAGTATTTTGATTTCTTTGTTTCCCATTCTGCATCCTCTTCAATTTTTAACGGTTTTGATGATTTTATCCATGATCAAATTGAGGAGCATGGGGCTTAATGAATCCCTTATCTTATTCCCGCCTATTTCTATGGGTTTGTAAGTTGTCCATTTATTGTAACTTCCATTTTGTTGTTTTGGTAGATGTTGTCGATAGTTTTTATAATATTTAGGGGAACTTCTCTATTATACAGAAGATGGATTACATCTTTGAGTGTTACTCTGTCAAACGCTTTCTTTAGGTCAATCAGACACAGAAATGTTGGTCTATTATACTGTAGTGATTTCTCAGTAATTTATTCTATAACAAATATTGCATTTGTACACGATCATCCACTATGAAAACCGTGTTGTTCATTTGAAAAATTTTAGTTGTAAGTTTTAGCGTAGTATTTAGTTGTAAGTTTATACGTCTGTAGTTTTCGGGCTATTTTTTACCATCTTTTTTGAATAGTAGAATTAGTTTGCTCGTTCTTTATACCGGAAAATTTATACGAAAATACCGGAAGATATTTTATTGTGTTTTATAATTTTATTAATTAATGTTGTTAATTGTCCTATCATGCTGCTCCACAATATTTTAGTAACTCGTTTGGTATCCCATCTTTACCTGCTGCTTTTCTGTTCTTTATCTTTTCAAGTATTTTCAGAACTTCCTCTAGGAATAGTTCTTGAATTATTTATTATATATAATATTATTAATATTAAGTTCTTGATTTGTGGTAATCGCTGGTGTTTCTGGTTCTAGCGTCGTTTGTTCTTCCTCTGCAGCTTTCTTCGACTTCTTTACTTTCTGTGATATATATATGTTTCTGCTTTTTTCGGTCATTATTTTTTGTAATAGGTATCTTATGGAGTCATCCCGTAAGCTTTCGACTTGTATCTTTGTGGTGTATTCTGTTGTTTTGTTATCACATATATGTGTTTTCATTCGGATTTTGCACAATACCAATATTTATGATCGCTTCCTATTTCTGCTTATGTTAGTACTCTTACATCCAAAATTTGAGAGGTCGGTAACTCTCTATTCGACAGAATATAGTCTATCATTGATCTTTGTCCTCTACTGTTTTCAAAAGTGTATTTGTATTGTTCTTTGTGAGGAAAAAATGTATTATTAATACGTATCTCGTTTATGCTGCAGAGGTCCGTCAGAAGGTCTCCGTTTTTATTTCTGATATTTGACCTGTAATAGGAGTATAGAAATTGAAGGATTGAATCAATATTTTGATGAGAAGTAGTGGAAATAAAATACCATTATTACTAATGTGCAGCTACATTATGCAGCTATGGAGTCTTGGACAAAGAAGTGAGAAATCAAGTACAAAACGCAAATATACTGACAGGATGAATTAATACCACTATATGAAGAATCAGACACAGTAATACTAAGATAAAGTCAAGAATTTATAATGCCAGTGTAAGACCAATAATGACATATGCCTCAGAAACAAGACTCGACACAGCCACAACACAAAGGCTACTGGAAACGGCAGAGATGAGAGTAAGAGTACTGAGAAGAGGAAATACGCTGAGAGATCGAAAGAGAATCGAAGATATTAGAAGAAAATGTACCGTACAATGTATAAGCGAATAGACAATAAATAAAAAAAAATAAAATTGAATAACCCCATAAGCAGAATGGGGGAGACCCGTGTCGTCAAAATAGCAAGAGGTAAGTTACCAGAAGTATCGGACAGCCGGTCAAAAGACTGATTGACAACCTTTCATAGATGTATTAATTCGCCAATGAATTAATAATATTCTTCAGGAATAATTCGCCGTAATATTCTTCAGGAAGAAAAATCCGGTCCTGTTTGCGAATGAGTCATTTTGCTACCCCGCAGTCTCTATCGCACGGGAGGAATGAGTGGCCTCTAATTGGAAAATAATTGAAAATGTGATTAAATTTTCCTGACGAAGCAAGAGCTAGAATAGAATAGAATAGAATAGAAAAAAGCTTTATTCTCAGGATTCACAAGTTACACACAAATATAAATTGTCAATAGAGAGAATGGTGTCAATTATAATTTGTAATGGTTGCTGTAACAACCTACACTTAACATAAAAGTAATATTAAAATATAAGGATAATAACAGTGACATTTAGATTCAGATAAGAGCCCTCAGTCTCCCTGCAGGTCAACTTGAAGGTATTCTTCCACTTTGTACGGTTCAAGGTGTATAAGCAACTGTTGAACAGACTTTCTATATTTATTTATGTCAGTTTCTATTTTGATGCTATAAGGCAGTTTATTAAAGAATTATTAAGTCTGTGTATTAGTCTGTGTATTGGTATATTATAGTTTATGAGATTGTTTCGTGTATTAGTATTATGGTTTGTTATGTGTTTCAAGAATTTATGTCTATTTTTAAAAATGAAAGGTAAGCATTCATATATGTATGTTCCAGCCATTGTTAGTATGTTTAGTTTTTTGAAATTACCTCTACATGAATCCCTGTATTTCAAGTTAAGTAGAGTTCTGATTTTTTTTTTTATAATATAAAAACCTATTCAGCGTTACCACTTCCCCCCCAGAAAACTATTCCAAATCGCATTACAGAATGAAAATTTGAAAAATTAACAACTCGTTTACATTTTTCGTCCAAATAATTTGCTGTTATTCTGAAAGAGTAGCAGATAGATGCCAACCTGTTACATATCTCATTTATATGCACTCCAAAATCTAAATTTTGGTCAATATGTACCCCCAGAAATTTTGTGCTTTGGTTTAGAGTAACCATTTTCGATTGAATTGAGACAGTTTCTGGTAAGGTACTATTATTTGTTTTAGTGACGAAACAGATATAATTTGTTTTTTCTCTGTTCAGTTTGAGTTTATTCATATTGAGCCATCTCTGTGCTTTATCTAATCTATTATTAGCGATATTTAATAAATTATTCAAGGATGACCCTATAGTTAAAATGTTAGTGTCATTTGCAAATTTCACAATAAGAGTATTCTGATTGTTGTCTGTAATGTCGAAAGCTAAATCATTTACATAAAAAACAAAGAGAAGAAGACCCATAATACTTCCCTGAAGAATTCCCACCGAAATGAGTCCTTCATCAGAGAAGCAATTTCTTCCCTCGTACTCAAATTTTACTTTCTGTTTTCTGTTTGATAGGTATAATTTCATCCAATTATAACCTGGCCCTCTAATGCCATATCTGTAAAGCTTTTCCATTAGTATTTTGTGATCTAAAGTATCAAATGCCTTTGATAAATCTAAAAATATGCCCATGGATATATCTTTGTTTTCATAACCCTCATTTATCTTTGTTATAAAATCATAAATGGCAGTCTCTATAGATTTTCCCTTAAGGTACCCATGTTGTGCATGGCATAACAGTCCCTCACTATAGAAAAAACTGAGAAGCCTGACACACATGACTGTTTCAAAAACCTTAGAGAATGATGGTAAGAGGCTTATCGGACAGCTATTTTTAAGTTGTCTGGAAATATCCCATTTATGAAGGTATTGTTTATTATATGACATAATGGTATAGCTAGCTCATATGCACACATTTTTATTATATTTGTAGGTATTCCATCATATCCTGAAGTGAATTTATTTTTCAATTTTTTTATTAATTCAATTACTTCATTTATAGTTACTGGCGTTAGAAAAAATGAGTTTTTGTTAAACTCTATTTTGGTGCTGAATTCTATTTTTGGTATATTTTCTAAAAGATGTGTAGCAGCATTTAAAAAATATTCATTAAAATTATTACTTACCATGACTGGATCTCCTAGTATAGCTACATTATTATCGATACAATTTACCTGTGTGATTTCTTTAACGATTTTACATAGACTTTTTGACTTATTTTGACTATTATATATTTCTTGCCCATACTGCATTTTTCGTGAATCCACAAGCATTTTATTATACTGACGTTTTGTTTGTTTGTGCTCATCTTTGTAATGGTCATCTACTCTACTTAACATTAGCAAAAGGTCTAAGCGACTTTTATATTGATTTATTTCATTTGTATTATGGTATTTGATATATTTTCTATGTTTATTTATATTTTTTTCTGGAAAGCATTGGTCAAATAACAAAGAAATGATTTTCATAAATACAACCCATTGCTTTTCTATATCCCAATTTGGTACTGAAAAAAACTCCTCCCAGTCTTCATCTTGAAGCATTTGCCTAAAATTTTCTTTACTGTGGGAATCAAAAATTCTTTTCCTAATTTTTATATTTTCTTTTTTGTTTACATTAATACTGAAAGTTATTTTTTGACCAAGATGATCAGAAATATGAGTATCTAATACTTCTGCTACATAGAGTTCACAGTTTGTAAAAATGTTATCAATGCACGTCTTTGTAGCTCTACATATGCGAGTATATTCAAAAACTGATGGCAATATATTAAATGTTTGTAATAAATAGAGAAAGTCTGTTTTATCTTTAGTTTGACTCCTCAAATCTATATTAAAATCACCTGCAATAAATACTAGAGAGCTCTCACCTGAAATATACATTAAAACATTTTCTAGAATATCTAAAAATTCCTGCACACAAGACTTTGGAGTACGATATATACAAAGAATTAAAATTTTGCAATTTAAAAAACACACTTCTACACATGAACATTTAAAAACATATGTTTTTGCCTTAGCATTTACATCTTTTCTTATTATCCATGATAAGCTTTCTTTTATATAGATTGCTGTGCCCCCATGTTTGCCTTTATCTCTACAGAAGGCAGAGACTAATTTGAAATCCATAAAATTGTGATTTTGTAATTGGGTATTTGATTTCCAATGTTTACTTAAACAAACTGCGATGCACTCTTTATGTTGTAATATTTCTTCTTGGATTGTATCCATACAATTTCCCACTGATTGAACATTTTGATGGATGATACTGCTCTTTATAATTGAGGATCCTCCTATTTTGGTGGCATCCTCTTTTTCATGAAAAACCTCGAGACTACTGCTCCATTTGGCCAAGCCTCTCGTTTCCACGCTTCTCTACAATCGTCTTGTCTGATGGTACCTTTCATTGAGGCATAATGTTCCGGGTGGGATGATGAATGCTCTTCACACTTTACGCCTGGGAAATTTGGCTCCAAAAAGGCCTTTGGCCTTTGGCCTTTAGTTGCTCAGGTTTAGTTCCTGGAGTAAGCCTAGTGACATGAAATGATATAAATTTTGGAACTGCTTGAACCTGGGAAGTATTTTCATTTCGGCCCACAACAAAGCGACGGGTTCTGCGTTTGGCTACTTGCCACTCATTATTTTTATTAGGTGTGCGTACCTGATTCCCTAATTGTTGGATATCTTGCAAGTTATTTGTAATCAACTAATCAAGTTAGTTGTTGTACTAACTTAGCTTTGTAACTATCATTTGCATCTATATTATCCGTAGCATTTACAACAATTAAAGACTCTTTTGAGTTTGCACTTACGATTCCGGCCATCGTGGCAGTATTCACTCCTTTGTTTACAGTGTCATTTTTTTCCATAGTTTTAATCTTGTCTAGCAATAATTGATTATTTATGTGTAACACATTATTTTTGTCTCTTACTTCACCTAACAATTCCTTTAAATACTTGTTTTCCAATTCTAGTGATTCAATTTTTTGATCGGCATTTCGTGGTAAACTAACCTCACTTTTACAGCAAATGATTTTATTTCCATTTTCTACGATAATTTTGCCTTTTGCCCGTTCAGCACAACTTTTATGATAAATAGAAAAACATATTTTACAGACATATATTGTACACGATTTGTTACAGCATTTCATTACTACATTTTCTTCATTTTCTCTCGGTAAAGATGACGAACTGTCATGATCGGCAGCCATATTTCTCTAAAAAGGAAGGAATCTTATTATTGTGTGGTTCTTATTTTGGCCTGCACAACCATCTGAAAATATATGGACCTCTTTTACATATTCAGAAACCTCATTTTCAAAATAATTTTTCAGGAAGGTGCACACTTCATTGGGCACTTTGTGGGCCTCGCCCTCGTGATAGGAAAAAAATTTAGCTTCTCCTGTTTTTAAGTTGTGTATACTGAATTCAAAAACCCATAACTGCCGATAATAAAAAATTTCCTGTACAGGTATGTCAGGTATCGGCAAATTTTGCATATAATCCATGGAGATTCCTAGTATCTCGTCCGTCCCTGAAGAAAGTTTTTTAATTTTCTCTAGTTTTTTATAAAATTTCTTAGCCCTATTTTTGTAAACTAATAGTTCTGCAACAGCAACTCGTTTTGCAATGTCGTTGAGAGTGATACTTTTAACTTTCTGGCCAAGTTCTTCACAAGCAGAACATACATCAACTTGATGACGACCAAAAGAGTATGTAAAATTTTTATGAAAATACTTCAAATAAAAACTGTATTTCACTTTAGATTCCGGAAATTTTTCGATAAACATTTTATGCATATGTTTGACATGCAAAGTAGCAGGTAAATACTTTTTTAATATATTAGCATAAAGGACTTCCTTTACATCAAATGATTGTATGTGCTCACGTATTTGAAAATACAATTCATCTGCTATTAAATTATAATAATAATAGTCTCCCGTTTTATACCGCTCTCGCGGCTTTGGGAGTATAGCAGGGTAGTCTGCTATATCTAGGGCCTACGGTATACAAGGAAGGTAACATGGCCAGTGCTACGCTTCAACCGTTTATTATTACCCCTGGTTTTACCCAAGGTACTCATTTTTATTCAGGCTGAGTCGACCTGGGGCCTATAGACATTTTTAAAATGTCTAGATGTTCTTGCCGGCGGTGGGATTCGAACCCCGGACCACCGGCTTGCGAGTCAAGCATCCTACCGCTTGCGCTACGCAGGCCCTGCATTAAATTATGCCTAGATTTAACAGATTTACCTCTATTATCTCTTGGAGTAGATCTAGTCACTAGTAGATGGCATAATCTTTTGACATGCTTTTCGCCAACACCATATAAACTTAAGAAAGCTTTCTTACATACTTGCTTATGTACTTCTTTTAAACAAACAGGAAACAAAAAATTATTGGGTCTCTCAATACGTTTAATGGCATTCTGAGATTTTCTCATTCTCTTAATGGGTGTTACTTCGATCATATTTTGTAAGTATGAGTCTTGTGAGTTTTTGTCATCAAAGTCATGTAACGACGTGAACAACGCATTCGTGTCCATTTCCGAAAAATGTTTACAACAATTCTTGCGACAAGTACAGTCGATTCCAGTTTTTCGCGCCATAACATGTTTTCCCACGTGATTAATATGGACTTGACCCTTAACTTTAGCCTTCTTAATAACTGCACTTTTATACAGGGCCCGATTAATAATACCTTTCTTTCTTTTCCCTTGTTCATTTTCAATAATGACACTGGTTTCACTATCAGAGCTACTCATTTTTGTATAAATAATACACAATGGAACCTAATCGTACTAAAGATAAAATCGTCAACTGATCTAAGAAACTAGGAAGGTCCACGACCGTAACCACTAAATCACATGTCCGGGAGCGCAGTTTGTTTCGAAAACGTCACATTTCCGGAGAAGTGGCTTTTTCGAAATAAACAGAGAAACACGCCTGTCAAGATTAATAGTAACGAACAGCGGCGATGTTGCGTTTTCACGTATATTAAAGCTTAAAGGATATTATGAACAAAATGGCGAAGTTAACTCATTTTGTCAAATTAATGGAGATGTGGCCTTTTCGAAATAACCGATTCAATTATTTCTAAGGCAATATTGAGGGTAGGAGTTTATCCTGACTGGCCAATCTTAGGAACTAACGTCACCTTATAGAACTAGGAACTAACGTCAACTAGAAAATAGAATAAAATGGGTCAATGTGGTTTCCAACATATATATTTATATATAGATAGTTTTCTATAGATAGTTCAATATCAATAGATCAAATATATATAGATCAGTAGGTAAATTTCTAGAAAACCAGAAATATTCGGAGAGATTCAGAATAGGAATATAGGTGGCAATTGATGCGTACCCCAAAAACATACCTAAAAAGTAAATATGAGTCTAGAGCAGCAAAGATAAAAACTCGTAGAACTATTATACTGTAAGCTTCTTCACTACAAATTATTATTTTTATTTTCTCAATATTAAAGATTTGAACACATCCAGATGATTACATTTTCTTTTTATGAATCCACGTAAGAAAAATAAACAGCTACCTTAAAAAAGAATTTTAAATTAAAACTTTTTTGCTTCAACCAAATTTAGGTTATACCCATATGCATCTATAATTTTTTAGTATATATTTTTTGCCTACTCCTATTATGATTAAAATAATACAAGGCTGAACTGCAACTTCTGCCTACATTGTATTTATTTAGCTCCCACATATTCCGGCAAATTCAATAGACGAAAGATTCTAATCACATTGTTGTCAATATATAATAATATTGTTATGAAATTTGCTTGAAGATGTAACCAAATATGAATAAATTCTCATCAAAAGTTCTACATTTTTCTTAAAATGATTTACTTATGGTAAAATGTTGATGATATTTATTACATATTGTGTTTTTGAGGACGCAGTATTATTTTAAAAGTTTTGTAAAAAGCAGAGTTTTGCAAGCAAGAATATCATTATAAAATTAGTTACATGTAGCACACAAGTTGCGATGAAAAAAAAATAGTCAATATTTATGTGTCGCGAAAGAGCTGGCAATAGTTGATAATAAAAAGGTTTTCGTTTACAATACCTAACGAAGACCACGTTGCTCAAGTAAGGGAGCTTTATTGGATAAATATATTATTTATTACCACTTGAAAAGATCTTTTGTTTAAAAAGTTTTGGATGAAGACAAGGCAGTCCTTACATTCCAATTATAAAGTAGTCTTAAATTTTTTTACCTCCAAGCTTTATTATTCACGTTGTAAATCAAAAACCATAACAAACACATTTTTGGTTTGAAGCAACAGCTTCATGTCTCTCACTTTTCAAGTTTACAATGTTGTCTGTGGTTTGCTGATCTTTTCTAAAGCCATTTTGCTTACAGATTAAGAAATTGAAATTTTCTAAAACCCATAAGAGCCTAAAAATCTATAATACCTAGGATAGCAATATACCTGGATAACAATAACCTTTACCTGGATAACAATATTTTTTAGTAATTTGCATGCTGTCGATGTCAGAGATATGGGTCGGTATGATTCTGGGTCATATTTAGGTTTGTCAGTTTTTAGGAGAGGAATGGGTATTGCCTTTGACCAAATAGCTGGTCATTGATGGTGGAGCCAAATTTTGTTAAATATGTTCAAGAGATACGTTATGTCTAAAACATTAAGATGCTTTAGAAATGCTAAAGGAATATCATCAGGTCCAGAACTAGAATCCTTCAGGTTAAGAAGAGATGAGTTTAACTTTTAAAAAGAGATAGGATGGTTTAATGAATAATTTTCAACTTCAAACGGTTGAATGAGGTTTTGTTTGGTGAATTCTTTGGCTTTAAGAAAAGTGGCTATATACTGTTTATTCGATTATCTATCAAGGAGCGTTAATAGATTTTGCAAAAAATGTATGATATGAAATTATTATTTTCTTTTAAACCCGTGAAATTGTGTGAAGCATGTAAACCATATATTTTTCCAAGCATTAGAAAGAGGGGCATTGCTATTAATTTCCGATACTTACTTATTTAATGAAAATGTTTTAGCAGTTTTGACATTTAGCTGTGCTCTTACTTTTAGCATTTTAAATTTTATTTTATTTTGGGGTATATTATGCTTTTTGTGTCGGTTTAAGTCTGATTTACTTTCACGGATTGCTGTAGTATAACGTTCATTCCACCACGGTACAGGACATTGATTGTTAACAAACTTAGATTTACCAATAAACTTCTGGTCAGCGTTTAAGGTAAGTTAATTCATTTGCTCTTATAGTCAATGTCTATACAGTGTGTAAAAGCCAAATGGAATAAATTCATTATTTAGGTTACTGTACATATTTATAAAAAATCCCGAAACACGTCAAATTTAAATTATAACTTGACATTCTTTATCTTGAAAATGCAACCCCTACCTTCAACCCCCTTAGAATGACAGGTACAACCCCCAATTTTTAAAATAGGAAGTATAGGCTTGTGATGTATTGTTTGAAAGGTCTTTTCATTCTCCATTCAAAAATGTTGTCGCTTTTAAGTTTATTAAGATTAATTAAGATAAAATAAATTAAAATCATGTGGTTACCGAAATTCGCTAAAATATACTCAAAACTTATTTTCCGTTTAGGTCTTGATAATGAGAAAGTGAACAAAAACCATAGCAATGTGGTTTTTAGATGGTAACCATTAAAAAACTTTAAAGAATTTCCGTGGCAACGTTATTTTAACACGCATTAGTAAATTGTTTTATTTAAGTTGTCAGTATTTTAATTTAAGTAAAAAGTTCGTTTAATTCAATTATGAAAAATGGTTAGATTAACGGAAATGCATAAAATAACAGTTTTACAAATGATTGCTTACGGAGATAACACCCGAACACAACAGGAAGTAACTCGCCTATTTCATGAGAAATTTCCTAATTTACCGCCTATATCCCAAGGAACAATAAGTAAAATAGAGAAGCAGTTTAGCGAGTTTGGTCATGTAAGGCAGATAAAAAAAAGCAGCTGCCAATGCACTGAGTGATGAACTCAAATTAGATGTGTTGCTTGAGTTTCAGGAAAATCCACATACATCGAGTAGACAGGCATCCACTACATTCAATGCTAGCCATACATCGATAGTAAACATATTAAAAGAAAATAAATTGCATCCTTATAATATGATACCTGCTCAGAAGCTCATGGAAGACGATTTTGATAGGAGAACTTTTTTTTGTGAGCAAATGATGGACATATTGAATAACAATATTATCCAATTAGAAGACGTTATGTTTTCTGATAAGTGTACTTTTTCACTTAACGGTCATGCTATTCGGCAAAATTGCCGCTACTGGGCCACGGAAAATCCTCACTGGATGAGAGAAAAACACACTCAATACTCACAAAAGGTTAATGTTTGGGCAGGGATTGTAGGAAACAATATCATTGGTCCCTTTTTCATTGAGGGCAACTTGAATGGCAACAATTATTTGGCACTACTTCAAAATGATGTCATTCCAACGTTGGCAAATTTATATCCTGATCCAGGAAACCCTCAAGTTCCAGCGAATACGATATGGTTTCAACAGGATGGAGCACCACCACATTACCAACTTAATGTCCGGCAGTACCTCGATACAATATTTCCCAATCAGTGGATAGGGAGGCGAGGATCGATTGAATGGCCAGCGCGATCACCTGATCTTACATTATTAGATTTCTTTTTATGGGGCTATGTGAAGAGCCATGTGTACAAAACTAAACGTTCTGATTTAAATGACTTCAAAGAACGAATAACGCTTGCGATTAGGTCGATCACGCCTGTTATGTTAAATAATGTTAGAAGACAGTTTTATTTAAGATTAGGATGTTCCCAAGACGTTCGCGGTGAATGTTTTGAACATCTACTTCATTAACATTTATAGTTATTTTTCGTGTTCTATATTTTATTACGTTTTGCATTACATTTTAGTTTTTGATTGTATTGTAGCGAATTTCGGTAACCACATGATTTTAATTTATTTTATCTTAATTAATCTTAATAAACTTGAAAGCGACAACATTTTTGAATGGAGAATGAAAAGACCTTTTAAACGATATATCACAAGCCCATACTTCCTATTTTAAAAATTGGGGGTTGTACCTGTCATTCTAAGGGGTTGAAGGTAGGGGTTGCATTTTCACGTTAAATAATGTCAAGTTATAATTTAAATTTGACGTGTTTGGGGATTTTTTATAAATATGTACAGTAACCTAAATAATGAATTTATTCCATTTGGCTTTTACACACTGTATATCGTCTGTTATTTACGAAGTGAAAATATTATTATCGATATAATCGAAAATTTTTTGCCAATTGGCATTCTTTATTCTCCACTCAGGTACAAATATGGGATCTGATGAGAAAAATTATTGTTTCTAATGAGGTGGAAAATGGTTACTACCATATAAATATATATGGGTTTTTTAATTTAAAAAATTTGGGTTTTGTGAACAGATTTTGGTATTATATTGCTTAATCTGTAGGAGGAGAAATCAGCTTACCAAAACTGCATTTTATGGAGGTGCTTACGTTGACGCAAGTATTATCAGAGTTTTTACTTAGATGCTGTGGCTTTATTACATTTGGAAGTACTAGAGCAAACTCATAAGTAGTGACAGAAATCGAGCTTAAAGTTTTATTTGTAAGATTGGCTCAAACGGTTGTTTTAGAAAAATGTGGTAATATATTAGCTTTATCAGAGTTTCCTGCAATTTTATAGGTGTTTATAGGTTGGAGGATATTGCTTCCGAAGTTTGTGAAAACTGTGTTTGGTGAAAGGGTGAACTTACAGTTAGAGCATTACTGGGATTTTGCAAGACACTGGCTAGCAATATGTCCCGAAGCTTCGCATTTATAGCAGGTTAGATTATCCTGAGAATAAAAGATTCTCTAAGAAGTATTTCCATAATTTACTGTAAACCAATCTATTCTTAATATACATTAATGATTTACCAAGTGCGTTACAATATATTACAGTTCAATACAAGAAACAAAAGTCATATCGTTTAACCTTATTCCAGGTTGTGTGTTACACAACTTAATACAATAGATTATAATCTGTATAATTGTTTTTCACTAATACACTCTTCAAATTACCACACAGAAGGTTGTACACATGGCGCTCACCCGTTGACACGCCAGAAAACATCACAAGAAACCAGATTGACTATATTTTAATAAATAAAAGATTCAAAAAATCAATAACATCAGTGAAAACCTACCCTGGTGCAGATATTAAGTCAGACCATAACCCACTTGTCGCTAAGTTTCGTCTGAAATTTAAAAAAATCCACAAACCTAATTCTATAAGATACGATCTCAAACAATTAAGAGATGATGACATAAAGCAAGAAGTACGGAAATATCTGAAAAACAACACATCTAAGTCAGAAGTAGTTAATGATGTTGACATAGAAATAAACCAATTAGAAAACATTGGGAAGAAAATATTAGACCAATACCTGCGAACCGAAAAAGAGAGAAAAGAAAAAACCATGGATGACCGACGGTATATTACAGATGATGGACAGAAGAAGAGAATCCAAGCGGAAAGACTACGTTGCATATCAATTTCTAGACAAAGAGATAAAAAAAGCTGTCAGAGAAGCTAAAAATAGAAATCTGGAAGAACAGTGTGAAGAAATCGAGATATTGGAACGTAAACACGATTCGTTCAACCTCCACAAAAAGATCAAAGAAGTAGCAGGCATCTATAAATCAAAAAGGCCTGGACACTTAACAGACGCTCAAGGAAATCCAATAGTTAATATTGAAAAAACAAAAACAACATGGATGAACTATGTGACAACAACATTTGAAGACGATAGGAATGTCACTATCACACAAAACAAAAATGACGATACGGGAACACCTATTCTAGAAGCTGTTATAAACAACATTAAGGAGGGAAAAGCCGCAGGACCAGACGAGTTCTACTCAGAATTTTTGAAAATTATGGATTAAGACGAAGTAAAAAGACTTACCTTGATCTTCAACAATATATACCAAAGTGGAAAAATACCCCAACAGTGGCTAAAATTAACTTTTATAACAATCCCTAAAAAACCCAATGCCAAAAAATGTGAAGATTATCGAATAATAAGCCTTATGAGCCATCTCCTGAAAACTTTTTTGAAAATTATACATAAAAGAATATATAAAAAGTGTGAACACATGACAAACGCACAATTCGGCTTCAGGGATGCATTGGGTACTCGAGAGGCACTTTTCGCAATACAAGTTCTCTTTTTAAAGATGTAGAGACGTGAATTGTGATATATATGTCCGTTTTGTTGATTACCAGAAAGCGTTCGATAAAATAAAACATGACGAACTGATGAAAATATTAAATTCAATTGGTCTTGATAGCAGAGATCGCCGTATAATAAACAATATCTATTACGAACAAACTGCAGCTGTTAGAGTTGGGAATCAGTTAACAGACGACATAAAGATAAAAAGAGGTGTGCGACAGGGATGTATATTGTCCCCATTATTGTTCAATACATATTCAGAGCACATTATGAACCTAGCGCTAACGGACATAGACGAGGGAATACTTATAAACGGAGAACGATTGAACAACATAAGATACGCTGATGATAATGTCATTTTTGCAGACAGTCTTAAAGATCTGTCAGACACTTGTTTGGAGACACTTGTCTCCAAAGTGACAGAAGTAAGTAGCAGGTTTGGACTTGATTTTAACATCAAAAAACCAAATACATTGTTATAAGCAAAAATAAGATACCACCTAGTGGGACCAATCGACAGAAATTAAGATAAGGATCGAGAAGGCAAGATCAGTTTATCTTCAAGACGAGCTCAATCGATTAAGCCGAAAATTATAGCCTGATCTTTTTTTGGAAATTGCTGCTGGTCTATGCTGTGGAATATGACTTAACGGTGGTAAATTGGTTTTGAATTAATAGGTATCCATAGTAGTCCATGTTTATCTAGGACTGTGGGCCCGAAATTCTCGGGACTGACCTGTCCAGTTGCTGATAACAACGGCATACTCACCTCAATAAACCTTGTATCGATACAAAATTTTAAGGCGATTTAAATTGTCAATAGAAACCAATCTGATTTGCGGCTTAATAATTATATACAGATGACTTATAGCTTATCAGCTAATTACTGCACTATAACTTAACTAAACACTACCCTTAAATCCAACCTTAAATTGCAAATTTTGTTGGACCGAAAAAAACACTCTTTGCTACTGTACCGCGAAGGACGGCCTTTTTGGTTTAAGGATTTTTATCTGTCCTTTTGTTGCCTTTGGATGCAGGTTTATTATCATCATATTCAATATCATCATTCTCCTTCCTGTAAACTATACTCAATATTTAAAGAATTATCTTTTAGAGCAAATATTGCGATTCCTATCTCTTCCAATATAGTTTGGAATTGATTTCACCCCTAAAATTTAATTAATTGTCGGTATTTTGCTTTCTGTATAAAACAAAAAAGTTAATTTAATTTGCTGTTGCCATTTTTACCTCATGGTGGCAATTTCGTACATTATGTTTTCAGAGCTCGCTGTTAGCGATATAGTTAAGATATAGTTGTAAATTATAATAACATAAAATATACTATACGCATTCCTTATTATGTATTAAATACGTATGTTATATTATGTGTTAAATTTTAACGCATAAAATTAATTATTGTAGCGACATCTAATAATATTTTAAAAATATAAATAAATACACAGCAACTTATCATTAGATATCTTATTTTGGAGATGGCATCCATCTTGGTGAAATTAATTTAGTTACATAAAAAATGCATTTCTGCTTATACTATTTATTTTACAGGAAAGTGAACGAGGTTAAAATAAAATGTCTAGTCTATGCCAGTCAACGTCATATAATTTATAGAGAGCTAGGACGTCAAGAAAGACTTAATTTCGCTAAAGAAGTCATTAGTTATTAAGAAAGGACTGTATATTTTGAGATCTTTGATGTATGATCATATTTAACTTTTGTACGTATTACGAATAAGGGCACCTGACATATGCAAAGAAAATATGATCCATTTGTCCATCCACTACGAAATAACATTGCAGAAAAGTTTATTAAGATCGATGATAATGCTGATCCTACTGCACATGAAAGATAAAAAATGTTCTTTGGTACTGCTATTTCCTGTGACTTATCAGGCCTGCAAATTCAGCCGATATGAATCACATTGAGTATATGTCCCATATTATCTCATTAAGGAATATCGTTCTTCTTCTTCTTCAAGTTCCACTCCTATCGGAGATTGATAATCATTCTGGCAATTATAATTTTGTTGGATACGCGCCTAAATAGTTCAATTGAACAGCATCCAAACCATTCACGAAGATTGCATAGCCACGAAATTTTAAGTCTTCCTACGCTTCTTCTACCTTTGATTTTGCCCTGTAATAGTTCGAATGATTACAGGAGCTATTTTAAACAGAAATAAAATAAATAGATAAAAAAAAAATGATTAAAATATAAAGTACATAAAATTATGCTATCTACAATCATCACAATAAAAATTCTTTAAAAATTAGGGTCGCGTGTCAATTTATTAGACCAGTTTTTTTATGGTAAATATTCTACTCGCATGTAATTGACAGACGTTAGGTGTTGAAGTAGATAAGTGGAATAAGAATATTTATAGTTCTCAAGATAATGCTGGGTTGTATTTCAATTAATATACACAGTGGTGGAACGTCAAACGATTTTAGAAGACACGTTCGTTGACAAAATATTTTAAATTTGGTTTTAAAAACTGTACAAAAATATCATTAATGACATTAATAGTGTATGTAGAATACTATTTGTAAAAATATTTATCATAATGCTTACAGCTACTATATGTAAGTTATCTGCTTAAATAAGTTTAATCCTTTCATTGATTTCATCTACCTAATTTTCATTCCCCAATTGCATGATGAATGTAAATGGGCAAAGTGACCAAGCAATTGAAATGTTGGACATTGTAAGGCTAAATGAGGAGCTCGCGTGCAAAACCGGATATATCCACTTTTTACACAAAATCATGTTTTGGTGATTTCTGGGTCTAAGCCATGATATATATAGGTCTACATATTGATTTGCAACCAAAACCGTATGAATCCCTCTAAAATCGTTAATTAAAGTTCGACCTTTGAAGCAAAACTGGTTATATCCAAATTTTGCAGGCAAAAGCGGATATATCCAAATAAGCAAGTCTGTGCCTATTCTGTTGCAATTTTCAGTTCGTTACTGACATTGGTTATGATCACACGTGCTTTCAATCGTGCTTATGAAAAGTAGTGTGTTTAAGTTTTACGTTAAAAATCGTATATTATGGAGGATGATAATAGTGTAAGTGAAATAAGTAATGGAAGCAGTTTCTCTGCTGTTTTTGGCGTAACTAAACACAGACTTGTCACTGTTGCAAAGGTTTTGGAGGAAGGAGGTGTTCCGAAGGAGAAAAGGGGAGGTGACAGAGTATCCAAAAAAATCGGTTGCCTGTAAAGTCGGTTTTACGGGCGAAGATTTTACGTGACAACGTCTTTTTCTCGGTAGAATATTTATTGATATGAATATTATTAAATTGCACAATAGGAACAAGGAATTGAATGAAAATAAGAATTGCACAAATTTTAACTATAGAAATATATTTTGTTTACTAAAACATTGTACATGTAAACTTAAACTTAACTAATTTCTATTTGAGTGATTTTGTTGAGGATAGGACGATGATAGGAGAAATATGAAATGAAAGGAAGTGTTTCTGCTGTAATGTGTCTTGCGAAAGTCAAGTCGATGGTTGTTCCTTTTAACGTAGTTGACTTAGAAACGTTTGATACGCAATCAAGATTATACGTACATTTCATGAAATTTAGAAACGAGTTGTCTGACTTTACATTTTTGTTAAAATCACCACACAGAAGAATCGGTATACTAGAACTACAATCGACTGAATTGCGATTGATTGCAGAGTGATTTAATCTAATAATTTACTTAACACTATCAACATTTGTCAATAGTATGACATAACCTATAAACTCAGTTTCTCAACTTTTGTGTCAATCTAACAATTAATCAGTTGAACATTTGAAAATATATTAATTTCTAAAACTTGTAAATTAAAATAATTCATTTTAAATTAAAAATGATAATAATATCATTAATATTAATTTAATATTTTTTATTTTATTTAATATTTATTTTATATATTATTTTATATTTTTTATATATTATTTTATATTTTTTATATATTATTTTATATATTATATATTTTTATATTATTATTTTATATATTATTTTATATATTATTTATTTTATATTATATTATTGATCTTATTATTTTCCACAAAATTTATTTGAAATTTTTTTCGATATATCAATTAGTTGCGGAGATATCGATCATTGAAGTTATTGTTTGCTACCAGTATTTTATATATTTATTTTTTTTCAGTTATAAAAAATTACTATTTCCAATTGTGTCTACCAAGTATGGTCACATGTATTTGCCTACATATTAAATAATGATAAGTACAGATAATGTTATGTGACGTTCACTTCTGATTATATATATTTTAATATTTTTAATTTTAAAGAATCAATTTGAAAATCAAAACACTTATTCAGATCGAAGGTTCAAATTTTTGCTAAATAAATTTGAAATTAATTAAAATTTGTAAATGTAAATGGTAAAGTTGAAAATTAAAACATTTACTAAAATTGGAATTTGAAATTCTTGCTAAACACAGTTAAATTCTAACTCCGCTCGTGGTGATTGGTCGGTTTAGTTCGTTTGTTTGGTCGCCCTGTTTTGACAGGTTAGAAGTTATAATTTGTTATTTTAAATGTTTGACTAGAAATACGCGCTGTTTCTTCTCAATCGACTGAATTACGATTGATTGCAGAGTGATTTAAACTAATAATTTACTTAACACTATCAACATTTGTCAATAGTATGACATAACCTATATATAAACTCAGTTTCTCAACTTTTGTGTCAATCTAACAATTAATCAATCAATCATAGTTTACGATAATGAAATATTAGTGTACAATTATTTACCTTTATTGTTGTAGTTGCTCTAGTGCCGCGCGCAGCGGACCGATCATGTTTGAGTGGGAGAGAGACGCAAGGCATTCGCCGGTCCGGCGGGCCTCTCTCTCGTTCGGCGACTCACTGTAACAGACGTGAGCGGGCGTTACACTTTTTCTTAAATGACTCCGAGCCACAACCTAATTTAAGACGTTGTCACGTCAAAAAACTGCATCAAAAAAAGAAAAAGTACGACAATTTATTGGTTCTTTGCGTGATAAAGAAAGCCACTACAAGAGAAAAAATCGAAACATATATATCTTTCTGCAACTCTTTCTGTGGCAAAGCTGCATAAAATGTATAACAGGCAATGTAATCCTGAAGATCAAGTAACCTACGATATGTTCAGAAATATATTTTTAAATGATTTTAATGTCGGCTTCTCATCCCCTACGGCAGATGTGTGTTTCAAATGCACCAGGTTAAAAGAGCAATTAAGACACACAAGAGACCTAAAGCGAAGACAAAACCTCATTATGGAGTACCGCGTCCATAGAAAAAGGGCAAACACTTTCTATGAACTCGCCCAAGAAAAACCTGATAATAGCATGACCTTTTGTTTCTACCTTCAGCAAGTTCAACCGCTACCCCGAACACCAATCGGGGATGCGTTTTATTCTCATCAAATTAGTTGGTATGCTTTTTGCTGCGTTCCTATGACGTCTCGTAATCCGATATTTTATGTCTGGACCGAAGATTTGGCTGGAAGAGGGGCCATTCAAATTGGTTCTGCTTTATTTCATCATCTTGAAAGTTTGAATTATGAAGAAGTACATCTTCTCAGACTATTCTGCGATGGATGTGGAGGGCAGAATAAGAATTCACATATCATTCACACCCTAATATATTGGCTTAAAAACCAGTCCCTAGATAATTTGACACAAATAATAATAACATTTCCAGTCCGAGGACATAGCTTTCGGACCGATCATTCGGTAAAGTTGAGAAAATATTGAAAAGACATCCAGTCATAACAGCTAAAGAAAAATACATAGACATGTATTCGGAAGTAGGTTCGGTAAAAACATTTGGTTCTGACTGGCAAATGTATGATGTTAAAGAACTGGAAAAAGTGTATATAAATGGAATTTCTGAATGCAAAAAATCCACTTAAAATAATTTGTGAATAAAAATATTGAAACTACTATTAAAGTAAAAAAGTTTCAATTTTATCGGTTCACAGCATCAGGTGACACGACTTGGGAGTCGCTTGTCAAGAAGGGAAAATCAGAAAATATACGGCTAAGTAGGTTACCATTGAGTAATTCAATACCAGATAAGAAGAAAAAAAAGTTTGAATCATTTGATGAAAGAGCATTTTGGTGAAGATTGGCGAAACAGTGAAGAACTTTTGTGGTACAAAAATTTATTAGACAGTAACGGAGAAGAAACCGTAGATATTTCGGAAAATAATGAAACCCAAGAAGATGGAGACAAGCTATGCGATTGCCTGCACGAAGAGACTGCAATACATATTTAAATTTGTTCGTTCTATTTTTGTAAATATTACTTTAACTAACTTGTTTTGTTTATTTAATGAAAAATAAATAATTTTTTACACAGTGTGTCATTTTGTGTGCAAAACCCGATATATTTAATGTTTTTTTGCTAATAACGCCGAGTTGTTTACTTTTTTTATTAAAAAAATATACGTCATTCAGTTAGTAAACCCCATTAAATTGAAACTGTTTTCTCAAATTAATATAATTTTTTAAAATAAATATGTAGGGTATTTTTTTCATCTCCTGAAAAAACTTTAAAAGTGGATATATCCGGTTTTGCACGCGAGCTCCTCAAATATTACGGAAAATAAAATTTGGAAATCATGAATATGTTGTGTTTATCATGATATCCCCAATGCCCCCTATTTCTCTATTATTTCCAATTTGGGATTTTGACGTTGACTGCCAGCTATCACGCCATTTTTTTAAAGAGTTTTCCTAGTAGTCTGAATACTGTTGGTTTTTAATACCTTGCTATTTTGACTAGTTTTAAACTATTCATTCATGTAACATCCATAACTAACTCAAAGCAAAATATTGACAGTCCATGCTATACTGATAAAGAGAAAGTGACGTCATGAAAGAAACACTATA
This sequence comes from Diabrotica undecimpunctata, assembly GCF_040954645.1. Classification (NCBI taxonomy): domain Eukaryota; kingdom Metazoa; phylum Arthropoda; class Insecta; order Coleoptera; family Chrysomelidae; genus Diabrotica; species Diabrotica undecimpunctata. The sequence continues at coordinate 113,687,514 of NC_092810.1, forward strand.
CACCAATTAATTTACAAAGCTATTGGGTAAGATAAAAAAAATATTGTTACAAAATTACCGGGAACAAAACGGGTTACTTGCAATGTGACCCTGTAGAAATCTAAAAAACTTCTTTGACCACTCTCTTATCAATAGAATTATTACCTATACCAATAAATATATTGAGAAATTTCTTCTTCTTCTTGCAGTACCGTCTCCTATTGGAGGTTGGCTACCATCACAGCAATCTTTACTTTGTTGGCTGCAGCTCTGAACAACTGTATTAAACTGCACCCATACCACTCCCTTAAATTTCGCAACCAGGAAATCCTCCTACGTCCCACATTTCTCTTTCCCGAGATTTTTCCTTGGATTATGAGTTTAAGTAGAGAGTACTTTTCTCCTCTCATTATGTTGAGTAATTTGTTCAAGGACAATTAGCCAGTGAAACGAGACCTATTGATGTCATAGAAGTGGAAGCATTGGTTGGTTTATTGTACTTAGCTGGAGTTAAAAAAATTATCAGATTAAATTGTGATAAAATTTTTAGTACTACCGGTGATTTATTAGAGTTGTTACGTTTGACCATGTTACAATAACGTTCCCTTTTTCTCGTCCGGCATCTAGGATTTGATGATTGTGATGCACGAAAAACCACAGAAACTGTAGCTTCAATTTCCGATCTGTTTTGTTAAGTAAATGAAAATTGCATCACTAATTTTAATCCATCTCAATACATGACCCTAGACGAGATGTTAGTAGCGTTTCGTGAAAACTGTTCATTTTAAAAGTATATAAGGCTCCAAGCCTCCAAGCTCTACGCCTCCTAAGTACAGGATTAAGATATTCTCCTTAGCAGATGCTAAAATGTTTTATACCACTAATATGCAGATTTATCTTGGTAAACAACCAAATGGTTCTCCAATTAATTTAGTAACTCCCTGATTAATGTGGTTAGTAGACTTGTTCAGCCAATTAGTAGATCTAATTGAAATATAAGCACTGATAACAGGTTCAAAAATATTGAACTACGCAAAAGACTACTTAATGAGTATAAATTAACATTCTGGGGTACAATACTAAAAAATAACGAACTATCTACCCAGTTTACTGAAAATCACGGTAGACCAAGCCCTTTGAGTATGTTTTTATTACGGGAAAATTGTACTATTGTACACGTTCAAAAGCCGAAGAAAAATCTTTTTCTGGTATCTTCCATGCATGACGATGACGAGATCGATTAAACTGAACAAAAAACTATGATAATTATTGACCATAACAAAACAAAGGTTGGAGTTGACATGGTAGATCAGTTATTATTAAAACACAATGTAGCTCGCAACACTAGAAGACGGCCGATGGTGGTCTTTTACGCCCTTCTTTGACAGGAATTAAGGTATTTTTAATTTACAAATCCAATAAAAAAAAACTATATCGCAGAAGTTTTTTAACAGAACTATCCAGAGGTCTAGTAAAAAACATGCGATAAGAAGACAAGCAGATCAACACATACCACCGCATACCCAAATCTTGCCCATTACTCCAAAAGAAAGATCTTTTGAAACAAACTGTGAGAGGTGTCTATAGTTCAATACTAAACAAGGATGATGGAATAAAAAATTATCGTTAAATGGGTAGATAACAATGCACTTGCTGCGGCGTCTACATGTTATGGAATAAATCCAGTTAGTAGTGTAAAAAGATTTTCAAGGACAGAGAAGAAAATTATTCAAATCAGTCGTCCATCAATTATAACTGAATATAACTGATTTATGGGAAATACTGATTTGTTAGATGAGAATCTTTTAAGGTATAGGATAAGTATCAGACGTAAAAAGTGATGGTGAGCAATTATCACATGGTTGTTAGATGTTTCTATGGCAAATGCATGGAATGTTTACAAGGAACCTATATCTCAACTAGATTTTAGGAGAAGTAGTACTTACCAAATATGAGACTTCCCCAAAACCCGTTGGAAAACCAGCAATATCACGTTTCAGTGTGACATCTAAGAGAGTGTCAGATCATCTAAGATATGATGGTCGTAGATATTTACTTGTGCCTAATGAAACTAAGAACAGAAGATGTACCGGGGAAGGGTGTTCATCTAATGTACGTACAACATATTTAAAATGTGACGTTGGGCTATGTATAAAATGTAATGAAATATTCCATACCAAATAATTTTGTATTACAGTTTAGGCTAGCGTTACCATATAGTAACAGTCCAATTTTTGTTAATAAATTGTGTTTTTTTAATTTTATATATATATTCGGTTTTTTATAACGTCTTAGGACGTTGTCCGACTCCCAAACTCCACTGTATTCTGTCTTGAGTTAGGTCTTCGTCCAGATTTCGAGCGCTAATCGCTTTCCTAACTCCCAGGGTTCAGCTCTGTGGTGGTCTTCCTCGTTTCCTCTTTTCTGGGGGTTGTCACATCATCGTTTTTTTAGGCAATCTTTCGTCCCCCATTCGGCTCACATGCCCATACCATATGAGCTGTTTTCTCTCAATATCCTCAACTATAGTGCCCTCTATACCCATTTGTTGTTTTATCACTTCATTCCGTATTCTGTCGGCTCTTGATATTCTCATCGATCTTCTGATGCCATCCATTTCCGTGGCTTCGACCTTTTTCTTATATTTTTCGGTTATTCTCCATGTCTCAGCTCCATAAAGTAGGCTAGTTTTAACCATTGTCTCATAGATGTTCCATTTTCTTTTCTTTGATATTTCTTTACTCCATAGAATTCCGTTCAAACATGCTATAGCTCTTCGTGCTTGTACAATTCGATCTTCTATTTCTCGTTCGTCTTTTCCACTACGGTCGAAGATGACGCCCAGGTATTTATATTCGTTGCATGGATTTATTTTTTGATTGTCCTCGATATCGAGTTGTTCTGCTTCAGCTCCAATTGAGAGGTATTTTGTCTTTTCTAAATTGATATTTAATCCCCATTTCTGGTATTCTTCAATTAGTTTTCTAAGCATGTATTCCATGTCATCTTTGTCATTTGAGATTACCACCTGATCATCTGCAAACTGTAAAGTATATATGTAATCCTGATCGTTCAATTGTATACCCATTCCTTTAACTTTCCTTTTCCATTGTTTCAGAGCTGCAGAGATATAAATCTTAAATAGAGTCGGAGAGATACAACATCCTTGTCTGAGACCCTTAGTAACTGCAAATTTTTCAGCTAAGAGGTTTCCGAATTTCATTTGGGAGTTTGAACCATAATATAGATCTTTGAGAGCACTAACTAATATTTGATGTATGTTTGATGTGCCCAGGACTTCCCATAGTTTATTTAGCGGAACTGTGTCATATACCTTCTCAAGATCTACAAAAGTCATATGTAACTCTTTATTTGTCACAATTTTCTTTTCTATAATTTGTTTAAGACAGAAGATGTTATCTGTACATGAACGACCTGCTCTAAATCCTCCTTGTTCTTCGTCTTCAGACGATTGATAATCTTCCTCTATCAGGTCCCGTAGTATTCGACCGTATAGTCGACTCATTGAACTTGTGACCGATATCCCTCTATAGTTTTTAAAATTTCTCCTGTCACCTTTTTTATATATTGGGGTCATATATGCTGTTTTCCATTCATCTGGTGTTGGATGTCCATTAATATATTCGTTAAATATCACCGTGATCATTCTGTGTAATTTCTCTGAGCCATTCTTTATTAATTCCGTAGTTACTCCCTCTGGTCCACTTGCTTTCCCATTCTTCATCCCTGCTATAGCTTTTTGAACTATGTTGATATCTATGGTAATATGCTCTCCCAGAATTTCGATTCTTGATGAATTCATATCTTCTTTAAATTCGTCTCTGTTCTCATTTAATAAATGTTTGTAATAATGTGTCCAATCCTCGGGATTTATGGGATTAAGAATCACTTTCTCGTTAGTCGGCTTCTTAACAGAGTTTATAAACTTCCACGCCTCAGTGCATTGTCGTCCTCCAATATAAGATTCTATCTCTCTGCACCTTCTATCCCATATCTCATTTTTGGAGGTCATAATTATCTTTCTAGTTTTCTTCTTCATTTCATTGTATCGGTCTTTGTCTGCGTCATCTTTTGTATTCAACCACTTATGGTATAATCTTTTCTTTTCTGTTACCGCATTTTCGACGTCTTCATTCCACCAAAGCTTGTTACTAATTTTATTTTGTTTGATTCATAAGACCTTCTGTGCTGTTTGATGAATACTTGATATTATGTTCTCATATATGCATTTGGTATTTGTTAGTGTTTTGTCAAGTTTGGAGTCCATTCGAGTCTTATATAGTGTGCGGGTACTCTCATGAATTAAACTGGACAGATTGTATTGAGGAAGATCAATTCTTTCTAAAAGTTGTTCGTCTTGGCTTGATAAGACACTGTCCTTTAATCTATATGGGAAAACAATTTTTGCCCTGACCATGTGGTGATCTGATCCGCATACTGCTCCTCTCATAGCTCTAATATCTCTAATGAGTATTTGTGAATTTTGTTTAACTATCACGTAATCTATTATAGACTTAAGATTCCGTGTTGGTTGAAACCATGTATATTTGTGTATGTTTTTGTGACAGTAATATCCGTTAGTTATTTTGAGTCTATTACTTTCACAGAGATTGATAAGTCTTTCTCCGTTATCATTTACGACGTCTTCTCCGTAAGGTCCAATTACATTGTTGTGGCGCTTGTTTCCTGTTCTTCCATTAAAATCGCCTAATAAAAATATTTCTCGGTTATTTCCAACTCTATTAATAACTTCGTTTAATTTTGCAAAGAATTCGTCTTTTGTGGTTGCATTCTCATCCTCTGAGGGGGCATAGATTGCTAGTATTGTTGTTTTTTCATGGTGTAGGGTCATATTTACTTGCAGGATATTTTCATCTATTGCAGTCCAGCTGGTAATTTTCCTTTTAAACTTTTTGTTAATAATTACGGATACTCCTCTCTTAGCTCTTTCTTCCTTTGGTACGCCGCTATACAGGTGTATGTAGTCTCCTATCATTACTGATCCCACGCCCTTCTTCTTTGTTTCAGTGAGGGTCACTATGTTGAGGCCAAGTTGTTTTACTTCTTTAATGATCTCTTCAGTTTTATTATTATTCTTCCTTATTCCTTGTACATTCCATGTACCTATCATCATGGTCCTTTTTCGTAGCCGTTTTCGTCTTTGTTTAGATCCGTCTATATTTCCGAGGCTTGGTTTGGGATTTTTAGCAGTAGTTTTTTTTCTAGATATTAAGGAGCTAGCTCAATGATCCAACCCCCAACCTGGAGGGCCAGGAAATTTGTCTTAAGGTTTTCATCCTTTAGATTGACTGTCTTTCTGGACTTCAGAGATCAATCTTCCCCTCAATTTTATACAAGCCCTAAAACCATTGGGCTGCCACCTCCGCCTTCCAGACCGTTGTGAAGATCTTCTTCTCCGCCCTGGATGCCGTTGTGGGCTTCATCCGTGACCCTGGACAAGGGACCCTGAGCAGGTACTAGTTTCCCGGGTCAGAAAACACCTGGAATCTGCGGAAGGCAGGGATTGATTCACTTTCCCTGATAGGACTATCCAAAAGAAGTTCCTACCCGCTACCTCGGTTTTTTTAATTTTTTTAATTTTCCGAAAATATAATTATATAATCTTAATACATCGTTGAACAATCACCTTTCGCTAAAATAAAAAATCAAATTTCGCCGTTAAAGAGTTAATAGTTGATAACCAAACAAAGCTATTGTGACAATTAAAAACTAATTCTGTGCAGCCTATGTTTTTGGGCGTGGCATTTTCATTGCTGAATTCGAGTACATATTCACTTGACTTTCACTGAATATACACAAGTTGATCGACTGCAGTTACTACTATGCTCCATTTCTACACGACTAAATTTAAATTCTGTGCAATACCTGTTCGACTAACAATGCGTTTTTGTTGTTTCTATTGAGATCAAAACTAATATCTATCGTGATTTGTTGTTACAAAATGAGTGTGTTTACAAAACGATTCAGTAAGGATAAGATTATTATCAATAATGGTGTTTTAACCATAATCAGCGCATACAATATTAATAGGTATCATTTTTGACTTAATGCAAATCTTATTAAAATATGTTAAATATAAAAAATATAATTCCTAATTCTATAAGAACTAATATGACCGTTATAGTAGGAGCGTTTACAGTTAACTTATAGTATAGATGTTAAAACAAATATTTTCAACAGTGTAGGTTGTAGCTTATCAAATTCTTTGGTTTTCTCGATTAGCTGTCTGATACAGAATAAATTATATGTACGAAATCTACCAAATCTAACTCCAGCCTGCTCTTTCACATCTGTCATTTCTTTCTTTTGTCAATTTATATAAATTTTTCCTACAGTCTCCCAATAGATAAAATCACACTCAATCCTCTATAATTTTCGTATTTTTGCTTGTCGTCCAACTTATATACCGAAGTTAAATACGCAATTTTTTAAAACAACTATTGGATAGGTTGGAACAGAAATGGTCCAAGTGACGTTGCATACAATTTGAGAAAATGAACAAAACGTGTGTTATTAAATTTCTAGAATATGAAATTGATTACGTTCACTTTTATTTTTTAACTTTGTAGAACAGTTTTATTTTGTAATGACAGTAATCAGACACATTAACTGACTTTTGTTTTTGTTTTATGTTTCTTTATTCCTTGCACTTGGATCACTTCCGTTGAAATTTTATTTATTCGGGCTATAATGCAGAAATGTGCCAACCTGAGAAGTTTATAAAAAATGAATGAATGAAATGTTAAACTGATCTTTTATTTATTTTCCAAACTAAACAAAAACATTCGAAAAAATTAAGCTATTTTCGTAGACTATTCGTCGACGTCTTCGTCTTTTTCTCCACACGGATTTGGTAGGATGTTCTCTTGCTCAGTTTCATCATATTCATTCGAATTTTCAGTTTCATGTTGACCTCCCCGCTGACGTCTTTCTCTGCGTTCCTAATGGGGTATATTAAGATAGAATCGATGACGTATTGGAGGCACATACTTCAGCATCTTCTTAAGATCTATCATTTTTAGGTACGAAATAGGGATAGCATTGCTTGTAGTTAGCGATGGATACAAACTTTTTAAATCAGTAAAATAAGTTTTTCTAGCGCTGTTAGATTATCTGATGATTATCTTTTCATTGTCAGGTAAATAGAAGTGAACGCCAAAATTAAAAGTTTTCAGTTGTGGAAGATAGTACACTTCACCCGTTTGGACATAAGGTATTGGTAATGTCCTCTCCAAATCAAATGTTAAAAGACATGTAGTTCCAGATGCGTCAAGTAATTCTTTCTTGTAATCGTTCATAAGTTATCGTGCTTTATTTGCAAGGAAATGGTGATTATCCCTCTGTGTTCTTATTTGAATGTATTTCTCAATGTCCGATTCTGTGGAAAGTTGAACTATGAATATATTGCAAGTTTTACATGTATCTCTTTTAGGTACATAAAAATGTAAATTAAATTGACTCTTAAAAATGTGACTATAAAAGGAGGCTTTCTCTGGTTCTTTTCCATCATCTTCACATTTTGAAACGTAGAGGTTATATAATTGAGACCTACAAAGAGTAGGTGGCAAGTACTGACGTTTACTAGAACGTTGACCTTAGTGACTAGTGTAGCAAGGAAAGCTTTTAATATGGTCTTTTATGTTGTCGACAACTTCATCGTTTTTTTTGTTTCCAGATGCCCCATTTCCTCTTTGATCTGGTGAAGGTATACTTGTGATTGCATCATTATTAGGCCTAAGTGCATAATCCAGGCTTTTGTTGCTGATCTGAACTACTGAGAGAAAAAAATTCTTACAAACATTTTGCTCATTAAACATGAATTGACGAGTCGATTGCTTATGGCTTTGTTCTGCGATTATTTTGATTATTTCGTTTTTTTGGTGCACATAACTTGACTGTTCCACAAATCCAAATAGTTTGCCCATTCCAATCGAGGTTATAAAAGCGTTCATGTATTGTTTTTTGCATGTCTATGCTGATTTTGCTTGCGCATTGTCTTTTGCATTTTCAATCATGTGAATGGTCCAAATTTTCTATAGCTGCAGTTGAGGTACCTGGTTCTTCACTACCTCTTACAAGTTGCTGAATATTCTACAGAATCTTTAAAAAGAAACCTAACTTGATGCTGCAAGAATAACATAAAAAAGGTGTTTTATACATGGTGTCATTGTTTAATCATGTAGGGACATTTTCTCGATCTAGAGGACTGAAAATTCAAAATGCAAGTGACGCGACGCCATGATTTATCCATTACTTACTTCTTTAGACTAACTAGTAAACATTAAAGTAAAGCAGATATAAAGTTTCTGTTACATATTTAGAAAATTGTCTTATTTACAGAAAAAAAAATAATATTCAACGTTTTTTTTACCTACCACGTGAGGCTATTAGCCAAATCTTTGATTTCTATTTCCAAATCGGTCAAACAAATTTACCAAATAACTTTCCCTAAATTATTAAACAATGATAATGCCACCTAAAATAAGTAGAAAATACCTGCTGGTGAATGTTTACTTGTGCTTAAAGTCTAATTACCACTATTCTCGTTTTCAGTTAAATGAAACGAATTACTTTCATCTGTTGCATATGGGTCAGATTCGGAACTATTTTCCATGTTCATTAATGCTATCTGCACAATTTTTTGTATTCTGGTACTTCTGGTACTTTCACGTGACACTGTAAAATTAAGTAGGGTTCTAAACTAACAATTACAAATTGTTGCTGTTTTATTTTAGACGTTTGCAAACAAACTGTTTATCAGCTGTTTACTTCAAATAAAACAATTTAACAATTGGCAGCTGACAAGCTCGACCATCAATAAAATACACGGAGAGAGGTTACAAAGAGCATGTGCGTACATGGATTACTTTTGCGGAGACAATTTTATAAATTCATACAACAGAAATAGGTACCAAAGGTATTATAGTATTAAGAATAACATGTGATGTGGTTTAGTTCTGCAACAAGTTAAAGTCAGTATCGTGGAGGTCAGAAATGGGTCTAACGCAAAACTAACAGAAATTTCACTTCGATCACTTCTGTTCCAAACTGTCCAGTTATCTAAAAACAATTTAGCAATCTTTACTGAAATCAAACATCGTCTATCCGTGCAGAGGCAATAGAATCCGATAACATCAAAATCAAACGTGGGGTTTAACAGGGATTTATATTATCACCCTTGCTCTTTAATATATACTCTAACAAAGTTTTTCAAAAAGCAGTAGACGATGTTAAAGCCGTAATTCGAATTAATGGAGAATGCATCAATAACATTAGATACGCGTCCGACACGGTGATATTCGCTAACAGTAAAACTCTCCAGAAGTTAATAAATAGAATGACAGAAGTAAGTCAGAGATATGGACTTTAACTAAATATTAAGAAAACAAAATATATGATGATCTCTAGAAAGGAACAGCAATTTGGACGAATTAGTGTAAAAGGTCAACGAATTCGGTTAATAAAAGCATATACCTACCTTGGTAAGAACGTCAATGAAAATTAAGACCATTCCCTAGAAATCAAATGTAAGATAGAGAAATCAAGATCTCTATTTCAAAAAATGGCTCAGCTATTCAAATGTCATGATTTATCAATTCCCAAAAAAATCAGGTTACTACGATGAGTTGAGTCGTGGATTCTCACAGACGTTACCTGCAATAAAATTAAGGCTTTCAAAATGTGACTTTATCGCCTAATTCTCAAGATATCTACCGAATACGTTACTAGTCAGGACTTTTTAATAAGAATACACAAAGTGTAAAACAACTGTTAACTACAATAAAAACAGCTAAAATTGAATACAATTGAATACATTGGTAACATCACGAGAAACGACAAAAGATATGTATTACTGCAACAAATTTTACACAGAAAAGTAAAAGAAAAGTAAGGACCAGGAAGACGAAAAATTGTCTGGCTGAAAAATCTACGTACCTGGTTTACCACAATAATCAGAAATCTTTGGTTATTGCCATGGTGGTCGCCAACATCCGAAACGGATAGACACTACAAGAAGAAGGGTTTCTATTAAAACTTGTAAATTTGTTAATAACTCTATAGAAAAACTTTTAAAATCAGGTGCTTTCTTAGTTTTCATTTACATTTTAATGCTTGTTTTATCATTAACTGTTATATACCTTACTACTACATTCGTTATGTCTCCTTCACATTTCATATCCAAAAATTTTGCCCTAACCTCAGTATAAAGATCTTCGTAATATCTTTTTCATTCTAATAGTTCAATCGGGTCAATTGTCAAAATCTCTTTTTTCTGTGATTTTAATATATTAATTGTTTTCCAAGCACCTTGACTTTGAATTTCTGACGAGTTTATCACTACATATCTCACTACACTTTTCATCCAAGAATTTGTTTCTAGCTTTCGTTACTGTTTGTTTTGTTTCATAATTACGCCTGGCATATATTTTTCTATCCTTTGATGTTCTTGTAAATCATTTTTCATAAATTTAACTTTTCTCTCTGTTTATGTTTTATATCAAATATGTACACGATACAGTCATGGGTTTTCCATATTTGTCTTGTCCTGTTTCTTAGCAACAGTTTTGTGTATTTTTCCTCTCGTGTTCCTTCTGGTGTTTCCACTAGTTTGTTTGCTATTCTCATTTGAAAAAAGAAACTTAAAGATTCATTTTGGAAACTATCCAAATTGTATTTAGGTTATTTTGGATACTTAGGACAAAGATTACAGGGACCCAAGAACTGGACATTAAAGAAATAGACTTAAGTAGAATATTAAGCTAAACTTGAGCTGAGCTTTATGTTGTGGTTACGTCTACTACACCTATTATATTTTCAACATACTATGTTGGAAAAGAAGGTTTTTTTTAAATTAAATATAAAACCACATCAGACCTGTTTTGAGGTCATCATTTGTGATTCCATGGGATCCTGTTTGTTCCATAAATTGCGGACAATTAAGCAGGATATGTTTAACAGTCAGTGGATCAGAGCAGCTGGAGCAGATTGGTAGTGGTTTAGTTGTTATTTAGTCTTTGTGATAGTCAATTCTTGGAGGGTTAATTATAACTGGTTTTCTTCCCCTTTAAGGAGTATCCAGGACAGCATATATATTTTTAGGCAGATGACATTTAATTTTGTACCTAATTTTTCCCAATTATGTTGACATGTATCAATACAGTGGAATTTGACCAGGTTCTTTAGATCGGTGTGAGGATATATCTTCAACTTTGCAGTGTGGTTTAAGCTCATTCGACTTTTATTTGCTAGTTGATCTGCGTTTTCATTTCCGTAGAAGTCTGTATGTGAAGGTACCCAAATAAAAGGCGCTTCCTTTCATAATGATTGGAATTATTTTAGTTCGTTTTTATAGTCTGTAAAAAAGGGTTGTTGGTATAAATTTGTTTCAAACCTAGTAATACATTTAGTGAGTCTCTTATCATAATGCACTTTATCGTTTTACTTTTTTTGAAGAAGATTAGGGCTTTCAAAATAGCTGTGGCCTTGCCTGTAAGTAGACTGCAGTTTGTAGGTAGCGATATGAAGGGAAATATTTATAAATATTTAGAATATTAGTCTGGAATTTCCATATATAAGTTTATAGTTGTTGTAAAATTTATAGTTGATTTGGGATACTCTGTAATTTTTAAGTCAAAAATTAACGGGTGGCTTTCTAAGAAGGAAAGTTTGCAATTATATTTAGTGATACATTGAGTTGATTCCTAACGAAAGTTGTTAGCTTTATTCTTTCTATTAATTTGTAGTTTTTAATTTTTTTGTTGGGAGGCCGACCAGGATTGTAGATGTGGAAGAATACAGGATGCTATTTCTGGGATGATATCTTATGTTACCAGATCCCAGTAAAAAACTTAAATAGTATCTAAGAAATTTTTTCTTCTTCTTCTTCTTACTTTATAAATAGGCAAAATGTCTGTTTTACTTCGGTTTTTAGCCTCAATTGACGTTGTCTGACCATCTTTTCCTCGGTCGTCCCAATAATCTTCTTCCATTTGGCGATTTGTCTCTTGCTATTCGTACTATTCTATTTTCTGTCATTATTTCGATGTGTTGATTCCATTCCACTTTTCTTCTTTTGGTCCACGCGTTTATTTCCATCCCACTCGAATTTCCTCACTTCTTACTCTGTCTCTGAGAGTTTGGTTTGATATTTTTAGTAAGACTTTCGTTTCTGTTGTTTCCAGTAGTTTTTGTGTTTTCGCCGTATCTGCTCTTGTTCAGCTGTGTACGTCATTATCGGTCTTATTGTTGATTTATATATCCTGGTTTTCGTTTCCTTTGTGAGGTATTTGTTTCTCCAGAGTGTGTTGTTGAGATATTCTGCTGCTCTGTTTGCCATGTTCACTTGTTTTTGTACTTCTTCTTCCACTTTTCCGTAGCTTGACAGTTTTATTCCTAAGTATTCAGTTTTCATCACTTGTTCTATTATTTTGTTATGTACGACTAGTTTACATCGCCTCGGTTCCGCTGATATCACTATCGCTTTAGTTTTCTCTGTTGAGATCTCCATGTTGTATATGAGCGCCGTATCTTCGAATTCTTTAATTAATCTTCGCAGGTCATCTTCATTTTCGGCTGTTATTATGGCGTCGTCGGCGTAGCATATTATCCTTATTTCCTTTTCGTATCGGACACATATATGCTGGTTTGTTGTATTCCAGCGACTTTTCTTTTATTTGTCTTATTACAAAAACTGCATCCGTGCATGATCTTCCTGTCCGAAATCCTTGCTGCTCCTCGTGCAGAGATATTCGTTCGTTTATTTTTGTCGCTATTATTCTTGTTGTCAATTTGAGTGTTGTATTTAATAGATTTATTGCTCGATAATTATTGGGGTCTTTCTTATCACCTGTTTTGAAGAACATCACTATGATCACTCTCCTCCATTCATCTGGTATTCTGTTCGTGGTGATTATTTTATTAATAAGAAGTTGAGGTTGTTGTACAAGGTGATCACCTCCATATTTTAAGAGTTCATTTGGTATTCAATCTTCTGCTGGTGACTTTCTGTTTTTTAATTTGTTTATTATTCCACGTTTCCAAAGACAGAGAAGCTTTTAAAAATGTGGTCGCCAACCTCCGTTAATGGGGACGGCATAAGAAGAAGAAGAATTTGTTTATTCCTTCTTTCACATCGTTTTGGGAGATTTCGGTTTTTTCCTCAGTTATTATATTTGGAGTTTCTGGTAAAGGTTCTTCGTTTTGTTTTTTAAACATTTCTGTCAGGAAGGCCACCCACGTATCATCTTATATGTGTTCTATTTTAACTAATTCTTTCATTTCGCTTCTTTGTCGTCTTATGAAACGCCATCCTTGTTTCTGTTGTCCATAGAAATCCATCTCTAGTCCTTTTGTGAATCTTTCCCAGTAATCTGATTTTGTTTTTCTTACCATTTGATGAGTTTTAGTTCTTATTCTTTTATATTCTTTATATGATTCATTCGTTTTTTCTGACTTATATTTTAGGAAAGTTTTCTTTTTTTGGTGACATTTTTGTTTAACCTCTAGTGTAAACCATAGTGTTTTCGTTGGCCACTTTTTGTTTATTATTTTCGTTCCAAGTGCTTCTCGGGCAGCATCCAGAATATTTTTCTTAAATTTTCTCCAGCTGGTCTCTACATTGCTTTCTTTTTCGATATTCTCCATTTGTATTTTCTGTTTTAGCCTTTTTTGATATAATGATTTTATGGAGTCATCTCTTAAATTTTCTATTTTTATTATTTCCTCTGAATTGGTTTGTTTAAGCTTCTCTTTCCATCTTTCATTGAATCTTATTTTACCAAGTACTAAATAGTGATCGCTTCCCACATTGGGTGACGTCAAACTTCTCACATCCACTATCTGTTTATGGTGAATATTTCTGTTTGTGACCACATAATCTATCATTGATATATGTCCTCTTGTATCTTTAAACGTGTATTTCTGTTGAATTTGATCAAAAAATGTGTTGGTTATCCTTAGTTCGTTTGATGTGCAGGATTCCACCATTCTCTTTCCGTTTTCATTGATAACTCTTTCATTAAACCTTTGTTTTATTCCTGGTATTACTTCAGACCAGGATTGTAGATGTGGAAGAATACAGGATGCTATTTCTGGGATGATATCTTATGGTACCAGATCCCAGTAAAAAAACTAAAATAGTATCTAAGAAAATTAACAAGGCAAATTGCCAAAACTACATGGGATATAATAAGTATTTTCGATGGCGCTTATAATATATATTATGTTCAAATTTTCAATAATATAACCAAAAATGAAGTAAATAGACTACATAAAATATAAACAGACTAACAAATAATAAAAACGTATCGAAATTATAACAGAAGCCGTATTAAAATAATTATTGCCAATGCCCAGGACGGATCACAAGAAGAAGAAGCCATTAACAGCAAATCATATTTTTAACAAAATAATGAATGTATTCACAAAGGACCAACATTATTAAGATGAGCCCAAAATAAAAAATAGTAACAATTAAATAAATGTGAACAGTGATTCTTAGCCTTGAAAATACTATTAATAAATCATTTTGAATACCATCTAACTGGCAACTTTCTTTCTAAGTTTTTAACTATAACGTTTAAATAATTTCCGCAATTTTACAAGTAAAGAATTATAATGAAAAAATCAGACATTTAGTCCATTTGTCGGAGATTATTCACGCTCGTCTGAGAAAAGCGTTAGTAAGAACTGTAAATCACGAACAAAATAAAACCGTGTACTCTTGTGTAATAGAAAATAAACGATTTGAGTTATATAATTGTTAAGGTTACAACCTTATTACATTATTAAATAATTTATATATGACATAAACTATAATGGTTCAGCGCCAGCGTATGATACGGTTGCATTTAGCGCGGACATAATTGTATTTATTTATGAATCACGTATTTCAGCGTCTCGATGTCGGCAATAAATAGAAGAAATATTGTAAGAACTAAAAATAATATTACAATGCATAATTTCCTTGAATAAAAACAAAGAAATGGCTAATGGAAACTACTTTTATTCCATTTTTTAACTTTGATGCGTAAATTGTAAAAATTATTTCTGTGTGCTGGTGTCCATTTCCAAACCTTTAAAGGTATCCTCTCTTCGTTTATTCTTTGCTGGTGTCCATACCACTTTAACTGTTTTTGAGCTAGATCATCCAATATCGAAATTTTTAAATTGCATTTTTTCTCTAATGATGTCATTTCTTACATGAGCCAGTAAAGTTAAACCGGAGCACCTTCTCCAGTACATTATTTCGGTTAAACCAAAGTTACGATCCTTTCGTTGTTACTAACTGAATTATAGCCTGGTATATATTCCTTTTTGTTAGGTTTTTACTTCATAAGATTGGATGTAGTATTTTTAACATATTTTTCTCTGTTCCTATTTTGTTTAGTATACCTTTATATACATATTATTTATGCCTGCTTTCCTTTTGTATTCGGGCTGTTAGGACTCTTTCGTAAGGCTTTCGAATGAACGATGTAATACTAATGTTCCTCCAATCTCTTGAAGTCTACGAGACTTCTACTAGCAATTGGAAACAACACAATAGTAAAAACAACAAAATAATGAAAACAACAAAAAAACGTGAAGTTCTGATACTAATGGGTGACTTCAATGCCAAAGTGGGCAGAGGAATTGTGGAGAGTTGTGTTGGAATGTATGGATTGAGAGAGCGAAATGAGCGTGGTGAAAGACTTATTCAGATGTGCTAAACAGAAGAACTGGTAGTTATGAATACCATGTTTTAATTATTAAATCGCCGGCTCTACACGTGAAAAGCTCCTGGAGACAACAAAGATAGAATTATAAGAAATCTGATAGATTACATCTTGATAAGGAACAGGTACAAGAACTCTATTACAGTAGTGAAGACTTACCCTGGAGCAGATGTAAACTCGGACCACAACCCAGCAGTAGTAAATATAAATGTAAGATTGAGAAAACAATTAATGAAAAGATCTAGACCACAAATATACATTGATAAACTAAGAGAACCAAATACATACCAAGAAACTCGAAATAAAATAAATCACAGTATCCAAGAAATAAAACAACAAAATAAGAATACTTCAGATATTGAAACAAAATGGAAGAATATAAAGAAAACAATAGAGACTGTGAAAAGATGGACGAAAGAAGAATACATAAAAACAAAAATAAAATTAAATATTAAGAAATTATTAAACAAATAAAACAGAAAATAAAATAAGCTAAGGAAACATGAATGTCCATTAAATGTCAAGAAATTGAGGAATGTGAGGCAAGGTATGACACTTTCAACACCCATAAGAAGCTTAAAGAAATGATTTCAGGAAATCGTAATAAACCAATCGGGATATTAACAAATGCAGATGGTACCACTATAACTGAAACACAAGACAAATTACGTAGATGGAAAGAATACATTGAACACTTATTTTATGACCAAAAAGTAAAACAATTAGAAATTGACGGAGAAATCACGAAACCAGAAATAATAAAAGGGGTAGGTATTTATGCCATAAAACACACAAAAGGTAGAGAAGCTCTCGGACCCGATAATATACCAATTAAACTATTGAAGATAATTGATGAGAATAATATTGATGTCTTGCTAGACCTTTTTAACTCCATATACAAGACGAGAAACATACCCAAAAATGGCTTTTCTCAACTTTTGTAACGATTCCAAAAATCACAAATACTAAAGATTGCAATGACTGTCGGACAATTGCATTAATAAGCCACACATTAAAAACCTTCCTTAAAATCATACATAACAGAATCCACATGAAATTAGAACAAGAAATAAGTGATTCACAGATGGGTTTTAGAAAGGGTCTAGGAAATAAAGAAGCATTATTCGGAGTCAATGTTCTGACACAACGATGTCTGAATATGAATCAGGACATACATGCTTACTTCATAGATTTTAAAAAAGCTTTTGACAGAGTTCAACATGAAAAGCTTTTAAGTATTCTTAAGACCAAAAATTTAGACAGTAGAGATCTACAAATTATATCGAATCTGTATCAAAATCAGAAAGCAAGAATAAGAGTCGAAGGAGAACTGACAGAAAAAGTAAGTATACTTAGAGGAGTTCGACAAGGTTGCATACTTTCACCACTCTTATTTAAAGTCTACAGTGAAGTGATATTTCAAGACGCTTTATTGGATATTGTGAAAGGTATTTTGGTCAACAGAAATAGCATTCATAATATTAGATATGCTGACGATACGATCATATTTGCAAGTGATATGGAAGATCTACAGTACATAATACAGCATGTATACAATGCATGTGAAAGGTACGGACTGCAAATGGATCTTAAGAAAACGAAATCAATGATATTCTCAAGAAAACCACAAAATGTAGATAACCTCATCATCAATAATACAACGATCGAAAGAGTAACAACATATAAATATTTGGGAACGTGACTAACCAAAGATGAAGATCAAACAAAAGAAATCAGATCTAGAATAGAAATGGCAAGAAACACGTTCATAAAATTGAAGAACTTACTTTGCAACCGTAACCTTAATCTAGAGATCCGCACAATAATGCTACGTTGTTACGTTTTTTCTACTTTACTATACGGCATGGAAGCGTGGACAATAAAACAGTCTGAAATCAAAAAATTAAACTCCTTTGAGATGTGGTGCTACAGGAAAATCCACAGAATATCATGGACTGAAAAAGTAACTAATATAGAGGAGTTACGAAGAATAAAGAAAGAATGTGAAGTCATAAAAACTGTTAAAATTAGAAAGATTCAATATCTGAGTCAGATAATAAGGGGCGAGAAGAACGTATTATTTAGGTTAATTATGCAATGAAAGATACAAGGGAAGAAATTTGAGCGAGTGGTTCGATTGCAGCTCATTAGAATTATTCAGAAGCGCTGCCAATAAAATTAATAATGCGATGATGACTTACAACCTCCGATAGGAGAAGGAACGTAAAGAAGCAGAATAACCATGTTTTGGTTTGATTAAAATCACTTGTATTATATTGTCTGTTTACCAAGAATTTTTGTTTTATGTTTTATCTGTAGCACCAAGGGCTTCCAGTGTTTTTCTTTGGATTTTGTGTTTTAAAATTTAGTAAATTTTTCTGCCTTGTCATTGATATCTTCTGCTAATTTTCGCGATAAACGTAATTTTTCAAATAAACTTTTGGACATTTTTTATGCTATGTCGCTTTACAGCTTCTTTCTTACAGTTTTGGTCTTGATGTTTAAGACTTTGATTGTAGGTTGTTTTAACAGGTACTTTTAATAGAAGGTGATCGAAAACACACTTAGCTCCTTTGCAAAAATCTTTACATCGTGAGGTATTATGGAAGTGTCGTGATTAATACCAAAATATTCAATATTTGATTTGTATAGGATTCTTAGTGAGTATTGTCAAATAGTTTGTCTTTTGTGTTTCTATCGAAGTCTTCTGTGCATGCATAGATAAAAAACAGTTAAAGTTTACTTCCTGTTAGTATTATGTCGACCGTTATGGGTCTTGTGTCTACTGGGTTTCAGGGAGTGATATATTTTTTTTGTTTCAAGTATTTGTTGGCAAAGGCAAGAAGTACCTGCAAAAACGTTGATTTTAATGAAACACTAAAACCCAATTCCAAATTTAATATTACTTATATAAAATTTTACTTGAAATAAAGTTACAATGACAATCAATGAAGAAAAATCAAAAAGAAACAAACCAAGGCATGTAAGAAGCCACACAAATGATTGAAAAAAATCAATGGGAAGCAAAACAAACAATGGAACAAAACCAATATGAAACAAAACAAACAATGGAAAAAATCAACGTGAAATACAACAAGCAATAGAAGATAACAACAGGAAAATAGAGAAACGTATAGAAAAGTATGAAAAGAAAATAAAAAATTGTTTAAAAATTATTAAGAAAGAAATAGTAGAACAAGAAATAAAAATCAAGTGCAAAGAAAAAAAGTAGAGAATTTAGAAATCAAATTCGATAAAGCGATACACTAAGATAAGCGAGAAATAGAAAAAAAGTTAAACAAACTGAAAAATCCAGGAAACCGAAAAGGAAACAAAGTTTACAAGTAAATATAATAACGGAACAAGAACTGAGAAATAACCAAAGAAAGTAGAAAATAAATTTAGAAGAAATTAATGCCTGGGAGTCATTAAAAGAAATGAACCTAGAAGAAGACGAAAGAAGAAAAAAAGAAAATAGCAATACATTGAAGTCATTGTATGAACTGAATTACGAAGAAAGTAAAAAGTGAAAGTAAAAGTGACCAAAAAAATAAACCTTAGTGGAAAAGAAAATTGTAAAAGTTTTCGAAAAGATAAAAGAGAAAGCTGACACATAAGCAGGAAAAGAAGGATAAAGAGGGTTTAGGAGAAAGAAATGCAATCTGCGGAGAGAGCATGGATACTAAGTACGTTTGATCTTGAGAAATTATAAAGAGTTGATTAATGAAGAAAACAGAGTTACAAAAAGTTATAAACATTCATTTACGGTGACAAATTTGAAAAATTTTCGATCAAAATCGTATCCAATTCCAAATAGGTACTGACAAGATGTTAAACAATAGATTGAAAAGATGATAAAAGACCAAATTATCGAGATATGTGATTCTCCATAGTTAAGTTCTATCGGCATAGTTAAGAAAAGCAGCGGAGATTTGAGGCACCTATATATTTTCAAGAATTGATTTGAAACAAAATTTTTGCCCGATTTTAACCGCTAGGATAGAGAAATGCAGAATTTTTACAGCTTTCTCATTTGATGGTATAATAATATCATTTTAAGATGGTTCCACTTCCATTTTGCTTGCAGAATGCATGAGCACTAATGAGCAGTACTAGTACAAGCTTTAAATATGTTATAGATATTAAAAATTTATGGTATAACTTTGTTCTTTAGAAAATTTTATATTTTTATATAGCAGATATATTAATCTTATTATTTTACATTTATTATTTTTGTGTATTTTCATTATGACAAAAATAGTTAAACACCTATATACACTTATCTGAATTTAATAATTTTTGGTATTCTTATTCAGAGTTCCTAACTAGTAACATAAAATTTCTAGTTTGATTTTTTAAGTGAAGTTGAACAAACTGGTTTAGTAATGTGTTGAGGATTCAAGATTTCTTATTCAGTTGACACTAATGTCATTAACACGCCTGTGCATCGTTCTGATGAGGTGGTCAATATTCTGTTGGAGTATTGCTACAATTCTCTACTAGAATTTTGTGAAAATGTTGCAAATTCAGGAGCCTGCGGACTATCATAGCGGAAAAGATGGCGGCGTGTGATACAACCATGTTAACGACTGAGTTAAATAAATTAAAGAAAAATGAACTAATCGACATAATTGTGACGTTAAAAGTGCCAGTGAATGTTGCAAATCCACAAGTGATTGCCTATATAAATAAAATTGGTGAATTTATAAACAGCAAGAGCGACAATAAATCTTATGATTTGGTAGATAACATAACCTGTTCTCACTGTGACACATTATCAGACAGGACTATTACCATTAAAAAGGAACTTGACGCTGTAAGTAAACTTACATATCATCTAGAAAAAAGGTGCCAAGAACAAGAAGATTTAATTTTTCTCCTAAAACAATTAAAAGAGAACTCAGATTTACCAAAGATACATATAATGCCATCTACTAGTACTATTACGAACTCCAAAACACATTATACGACCAATTTAAATATTGCCGAAAAAAAGAAAGAAGAACACAAACAAAACTTTATGGGCAGAGCAGCAAAAAGTGAACTGGTAATTACTCCGAAAAAGCCTGACGTAAATAAACAAGGGAATTCCCAAACAATAACAAAAACAGATGTTTCGAAAGGACTGCTTTTTGAACAAAACAGATTAAAAATGGATCAGTTCATTAATTTAGTACAAGACGAAAAACCGACTAACGATGAAATACATATAAATGAGGCGGAAAATGATCAAGAATGGAAAACTATTAGGCCTAGGTGACATCAGTTTAATGGACGAAGAAAAATTATAGTAGGTAGCAATAGGGATAGCGATGAGGTTAAGGGTGTACCAAAAATTTCAACTCTACTTGTTACAAGAATTAATAAAGAAACTACAACTGACTCTCTAACCGAGTTAATTAAAGTGAATTTTCCTGAAGCAACATGTGAAATGATTCAATCAAAACATCCAACAATTTACTCATCGTTCAAAGTAAATATATGTTCAGGGAACTTCAACAAGGCCATGAATCCCGAAGTTTGGCCTCACGGAGCTGTTGTAAGTCGTTTTTTTTACCGCAAGAAAAAACAGACAGAGAAAGCTTAGTTTTTGATCCAGATATTACATTATTAAATATCCCAAGTGTTAGTCAGAAAACTGGTTTCAAATTGAATAAGTTAGAAGTATTCAATTCTCCAAATTTTGACACAGTTGGTAAAAATTCTTCAACTTTCAATCAAAAAAGTTTTGGCTTAGTTCATCAAAATATACAATGTATATCAACAAGCATTAAAAAACTAGAGTTCTTCCTGCAGTGCGAAGGTCTACATAATATATGTGTCTGTTTAACTGAGCACTGGAAATCTAAAGAACAACTAGAACTACACCATATAAATGGATTTTCTCTGGCTTCTTCTTACTGCCGTGACCAGGGGGAACATGGAGGGTCTTCAATCCATGTGAAAGAGGGTGTGGTTTGGAAGGAACGTTCTGATATATGTTCTGAATCTGAGAAATATAATTTTGAAGTGAGTGCTGTTGAAATAGACTATTGCATTTTTAATTGTGTTGTGTTGTCTATTTATCTGCCTGGACGTGCCTCTATTGATGTTTTTATGTCAAAACTGGATCTAATACTTGATGTCCTAGTCTCCGAAGGTAAGGCTATAATATTAACAGGTGATTTTAATATAGATTTCAAATCAAATACACTAAGTAAGCAGAACTTGGTAAATGTTTTAGATTCTTATGGCTTAACCGTAACTGTAAATGATTATACAAGAGTTACTGCAACTAGTAAAACTCAAATTGATTATATTGCTACAAACATAAATCACCCACAAGAAACAATGGTTGTGGAAGGTTTTATCTCTGATCATCGTGCGCAATTGTTCCAATGTAGCATTAGCACAGACAATGATGCCTATATATTCATCCGTTCATATAGTAAAAGGAACATAAATCGTTTTGTTCAAACCCTTGAGTCAACAAATTGGTCAGAAGTATTTAATACAATTTCTGCTGAGAATAAATCATTAGCTTTTTTAAATACTATTCAAAATTACTTTCGGTCCCATTTTCCACTACTTAAATGTAAACCTAAAAAATATACACGTTCGAATTGGTTTACGCAGGAACTGTACAATTTAAGGGATCAGCTAAAACTTTTAGAAACGATCTGCCAGAAAAATAGTAATCTTAGGCCAGTCCTTCATTTGGCAAAGGCAGAATATTCAATTAAATTAAAAGCAGCTAAAAGTAGTCACTTCATGAGACAGTTAAACGAATCATCAAATAAAATGAAATGTATTTGGCATTTAGTAAACTTAACAGTCGGGAAACAAAATAACTCAAAAGTACCTAGTGATGATAACAGTAATTTAGCAGACAAATTTAACCACCATTTTGTTGAAATGGCTCCAAAGTTACTTGCCGCTTTGGATCCTACTAAAATGGGTGGGTTTACATCAGCATCAAAAAACCGTAATAGTTGTTCTATGTTTTTATATCCTACTAACCCACAGGAAATAACTAGTATAGTCGAAAGTTTTAAATCCAAACATAGTTGTGGTTTTGATCAGATTTCCCCTAAGTTATTAAAACAATGCATTCATGCTCTCGCAGATCCACTGACGGATATTTGTAATGCCTCTTTTCAGCAAGGAGTATTTCCTAGTATGTTTAAACTATCTATTGTAATCCCTTTATTCAAAAGTGGTGATAAAGATGACCTTAATAACTATCGTCCCATAAGTCTCCTATCTGTGTTTTCAAAGATAATTGAAACTCTGGTTTATACTAGAATGAACGCATTCCTAAAAAAGCATAGTGTCTTGCATAATTTTCAACATGGTTTTATATCTTCTAAGTCTACAACTACAGCTCTTGCAAATTTCGTCAGCTTAGTGTTGGATGCTTTGGACAGACGAGAGAAGGCATGTGGTTTATTTCTCGATTTGTGCAACGCTTTTGACACTTTGGATCATAATTTGTTGCTAATAAAACTTGAGGGGATTGGTATTCGTGGTGTAGTTCTAAAATGGTTTACTTCCTATCTAGAGAATAGAAGACAAAAAGTAAAGATAACATCTAATGAACTTGTAAACGAATCAAACACATTGGATATCCATTATGGTATCCCTCAGGGTAGTGTATTGGGTCCTCTACTTTTTATAGTATTTATTAATGATATGGCTTTGTTAACTAATTCACTGACTGGGGTTAACATCATCAGTTATGCGGATGATACTAACATTCTAGTCACAGGAACGTCTGATCAAAATTTGCAAAATAAAACCACACAGATACTATCCACCATCAACAGTTATTTCTTATCCAAAAAATTAGTTTTGAATAAAGAGAAATCAAAGTATATGATTTTCACGTCAAATAATTTATTAAACCATCAAGCCACTATAGAAGCAGCAATAGATAAAACAGACTGCACGAAGTTGCTGGGGGTACTTCTAGACAGTAATTGTAAATGGTCAAACCACATTTCTAATTTTAAATCCAGAATAAGTAGCGCATGTTATGCATTGAGAATTCTTTCACGTCTCTTTCATACGTCAGTATTAAAAACAGTATACTTTGCCCATTTTTACTCAATAGCCAAATATGGCATTGAAGTCTGGGGTTGTACCTCTGAATTAGAGCAGATATTCGTACTTCAGAAAAGAGCTATTAGGATAATGTATAAAATGAAATTTAGAGATTCTTGTAGAGGCATCTTTAGACAAAACAATATTCTTACAATTCCTAATCTGTATATATTTTCGTGTATAATGTATTTACATAGCAAAATTTATGAATTTAATAAATTTCAATTTAACCATGTTTATTCAACAAGATTCAGAGACAATCACTTTATGCTTCCACAACATCGTTCTGTTTTGTTGGAAAGTAGCACACACTATGCAGCCATAAGTTTCTTTAACAAATTGCCAATAGATATACGAATGAATTTACATCAGCCAAACTTTCGGAGGTGTGTACATCAATACATTTGTGAGCTAGAGCCATATTCTAAAAATAACTTTTAAGTATATTTTATCGTGTTTATTAATTTATATACTTTTAAGATAACTTTGTAAAATGTAACTTTGACTTGTCTCATACATGTACTTTGTAGAATGTCGCATGTGATCAATAAATTTGACTTGACTTAACTTGACTATCATGTCCTAATGTTCCAGACTTGTTTAATTGGAGATAGATCAAGCAATCGTGGTGGCCAAGATAAAGGGTTATTAATCTATGAAGACTAACGAATCTCTAGCAATATGTGGTCTGGCATTGTCTTGATAAAAATCAGGTTTTGGATGGTGTTTATTTATGAAATAAAATGAGCCTCCACAATTTCCTCCACAATTATTTTATTCGTTTGTATTCTATCATGTTTTAAAATTTTGATTAAAGATCAAACCCCTCGTGGTACAATAACATTTACCCTTACGTTTTAGCGTCAAGGTTACGTCGTTCTGCAATTTTCGTGTAATATTTGCAAACATCTCGGATCTAAGAAGCAACTTGGCATTGGGAAAGGTTTTGCATGCATTAAAAGTGTTTTAATTTTACCAGTTTTTTTAGGTGAAAGATTGTTTTTTCTGAAACAATCCAATCCAAAATTCTAAAACATAATTTTTCTGTTTGGAACATTCTTCTTTTTCCTATGCCGTCTCCATTAATGGAGGTTGACGATCACATTTCTAAAAGTTTCTCTGTCTTTTGCAACGTGGAATAATTCGTCTACAGTCATGTTTTTCCAGTCTTAAATATTTCGCAGCCATGACTTTCTCTGTCTACCTATTCCCTTTTTGCTATCGACTCTACCCTGCATGATGACCTGCAGAAGACTATACGTCTGGAACATAATTTTACAAAATTCCTTCTTTCCGAAACATAAAAATACGCAAGATAAAACAGAGTTTTTATCACCAACTCCAATTAAGTGAGGGCACTAAAGAAGACGATTTCGAGAAGATGAAGAGAAAGGTGAATTAAAATTATTATTGAAAATTAAGAAAAACCTTTAATTATCATAACCATAATTGAGCCAATTTGAAATCCACACACAGTATTATAAATCAGCTCACACACAAACATACACATTCACATACACACATACACACACAATTAGAATACCAGATAATACAAACAAATTCTTGTTTTATCAGGAGTACGCTCAGTAGGTACTGAATAAGGTGGAGAAAACCGTACTAGGACTTTGTTCCAAAGTGAACACACTATAAAAATAATTTATCATTACTAAAACTACTTACATAAATATTATAAATAATAATTTTTTATTACTTTTATTGGATTATCACTTCATTAATTACAGTTTTACACAGATATAATATTTAGCAATTTATAAGACTACCATCTTGGGTACGAAATAAAGTTTAACCACAACGTTGGCATTAAAAAAATGTTACCTAAAATGGATCCAATAAAATTGATTATAGTAGAATATTATGAAATTCTATGATTTAATGTCTTTACAGACATTTTAATGGATTGTTTCTATAACTAGATATGTAACTTTACTATATACTAATTTATTAACAATCGGTAATTTATGGTTTCAAAAATAGAATAAAAAATGTAGGTTGTGTGACTGAGACTTTCCTAAACATTTAAAAAAAATTAACACTGCAGTAGCGAGGGTCGATTTTTCTCGCAGCATAAGTGCGTGTGGTCTAATACTTGTGTCCTGAAAACAAAATGCTCTTGTCTATGTTGATACAGCTACGAACTATACTCTGTTATTTATTTCGTTTATTTTCTTTCTGGGAGTTGTTTTTATTCTCTCTAGGGTTATTTCTGCTATCTTTCCGGCTATATTTTTGTATATATTTGTTTTGTTCTCTCTCTCTCTCTCTCTCTCTCTCTCTCTCTCTCTCTCTCTCTCTCCCTCTCTCTAATTTAAGTCGCCATCTTCTACTATTTCTGAATGTATTTTGTAAACTATACTTTTTCATCAATAAATCAATATCTTTTTCTATGCCTGCATTTCCGGTTAATTTTTGATAAAAACGTAAACAATCTGCTGGCAAGAGATGGTAATTTCCCGCGAATTTGATACTAGCAATTAATGTGTTCTGCTAAATGAATAATATTTTTTTTTATCATATTTGGATCAATTAACCTTTTCACCACATCCTGGGGTAAATTTGTGAGAGGTATAGTCCCATCGGTTTGCTTCCCAGTCTATACCTTCATTGCATAAACTCTTTTGGAAGAAGCTAATGTAAAATTCTTTATTCCATACTTTGAAGGCCTATTAGTTATATGTTGCCTAGATGAGCATCTTTGTCTGAAAAGGGGCCACGTTTCGTCCAAAGTCATGAACTTAGAAGGAGTGGAATTGTTTCTACAATTCTCGAGAAAAAATTTTAAAAAAATTCTCTAATTCGCCCGAGGTGGCTGCCAATTTTCAGTAAAAGAAAGTAGGTACATAAAAAAAGAAGTAATATAGTTCACCTAAAATTTGATTGCAAAGAAATTTTTTGAACACCCTGTAGGTAACATGGAGATTTAAAAAGTTCTTGGTACATAACGGTTAATTAGTTAAGAATATTGATTGCTAATTAAAAAGAGACATAATTGTTTTCAATAAAAAATAATTATACGATTAGGTTACTGCTTGTGGTAACTAGTTTATTACATTTACACCATGCCATATGTAATAACGATTTTCAGTTAACAAGTAAAATTTTAAAATCATTGCTCTCATTTACAATTACGAAATTGTCACAATAATTAACTATCCCTAAGTTTATATTTACGAGTTTACGCGTATTGGTTTGTAATTTATTGCATTCTTATTAATAAAAATAATGTACACATATTTTTCTTTAAGATAATGTTTTCCAATAGTGTTATTCATTATAGTGGTACATTTTTAATAAGGTAATATATAGGGAGATCAACTTATACTTTAGATTTTGTCATATTTTTTATTGTCAGGAGAGATGCACCAAAAACTTTTGTAGACGTTTTATATCGGCAGAGTACAGCTCCACATTGTCAAATTATTTTCGACTCATTTTATCGAACTTGTCCACTTCTTCCACAAATCGTTGTTAAAACTGGTCATCTAGTTGATCTTTTATAGGTATATATCTCTCTTAAAAGTTACTTTGCGAAAAAATCTAAATCTAATTAAAATTTAAACTGTTTCCTTAAAAAATTTAATTAAAACTCCGGCTGCGCCTTCGTGCTCGAAAAATCGCCCTTGAATGTAAGACCGTGTTGGGATTCCGTCTTGTTGGGCCGCATTTGGTATCTTTTTTGTAGTATTCCAGGAGGTTCCAAGCTATTTGCTTTTTAAATTTAAGCTGATCAAGGCTTCCTCCGTCCTAGCCTTGTCAATTCCATGTACTATTAGCGAAAAGTATCTTATAGAGATTTGGTAGATACTAATGTTTTGGTCACAGCGATCTACGCCACCCATAAAAGAATTGTATTGCTTTATCATATTTGGTTGAGAAACATAAATCCTTATTTCTTTTTCTTATGGGAAACCCGTTTGACTAGGTGATGTGGTTTTACTGAATAAAAGTTAGATGCAAATGTAACGATACTATTACCGTGCCAGCGACAAACCACAATTCCTGTGTTTTTATCTAATCTGTAATCGTAAGTTCCCCTATTTTTTCATTTTTTATAGCTGTTGGAGAAAATAGGGAGCATTTTAGTATTCTATTGGCCCCTATTGTACCTGTACCGAAAAGACTTCCAGTTTTTTAACTCATTTAGTAGATGCATGGATGAGAAGAAGTTATAAAAAAGGTGGAATTTCGTTTTTGGCCAGCGTGATTGAAGCACATCTGTATAAGACAAAACAACCAACGAAACAAGACCCAAGTTTTTGTATGAGGCTGGTATTTGCACCGAATTGGCTTGTTACGGTGTAAACCATACAATATAATCTAGACGGAGAGTACCCATCTAAAGCTTATAACGCCAACGAATGGGTTTGTTTCGTATAAATTGTTTCGTAGGGTGCCTATGGTGCCAAAATATGGTACCATAGCTTCATCTAGGCTATGGTCTTGTTAAAAAGGTGCGTGGTTTAAAAAAATTTATTCAGTGCATCTTTTAATGACCTTATTTTAGCAAACTTGTCTGTTTTGTCAAAACTATTATTATCACACACATGAAGAATTTTCTTTATATGGGAAAATCTATCTCTCGATAGAGCTCCAGCGACTTTTTCATTCTGACCATTATCACGATTTTCCCAATAGATATATCTTTTTGGTAACACGACGTAGCCACTCAAAATAAGCACACCCACAAAACAACTAACTTCATTATCTGTAACATCACTAGCCAAGTTTTTTTGTGCCACGTATGTATTTGTATATGCTATTATCATATTGAATAGGTTGTCGTCAACAAATAGCCCGAAGAGCTGTAATGGCGTGCGATTTTGTTCATACGTTCGGTGGCGTACGACATCTTTAGGATGCTCACATCTACTATACAGATCACCTATGAGC
Source organism: Diabrotica undecimpunctata (assembly GCF_040954645.1). Classification (NCBI taxonomy): domain Eukaryota; kingdom Metazoa; phylum Arthropoda; class Insecta; order Coleoptera; family Chrysomelidae; genus Diabrotica; species Diabrotica undecimpunctata. Next base: position 113,716,241 of record NC_092810.1, read on the forward strand.
CATTGTGCAGATCCTAGTTTTTCTAGAATAATCAAAGGTTTTGTTTCTTCTTTGCGTAGTGTGGCAAGAGGTACGTCGTCGCCGTCGGAATCCGACTCTTCTGCACCCTGATCTTGATTATCGAAAATAGCCTCCACGTCATTTCTCAGCTGGCTTCCTGGTAAATGGTCTATCGTTGTGACATCTTCGTCTCCTAAATCGCAATCTGTTATTTTATCATTTGCCTTGTCTGGATGAAAAATAATTATACCATCAGGAGGCGTTGGAATCGCATCTGTCTCAAGTTCTGCAAGTAACTCATGCAATTTTAACAATTTCCTAAAAAAATATGCATTTTGTAGTGCTTTTGACTACTGTCATTTTAAGAGAACAAAACAAAAACGGCCGTACACAATAAAGTAACAAAAATCTCGAAAGCGATATTTCCACTAATTACACGTAAGCGTTTATCCAATCAACGACGTAAGTAAAGCAATAACTAGTAAATCATGTAAAATGCCCACATTTAATTTGTAATTAAAAAAACTTACCTTCAATTAGCAACATCCATATTTAATTAAAAAACAAACTTTTAAAACGATCAACTAATGAAATATCTTGATCGATATGTTTGACAGTACCTAAACCCCACAGGCGCCATCTACCAACGGTAAGTTTAAGTTATCAATTTAAGGGAAATAGATCGATTGCCTTCTAAAAGGACAGTAGTAGTATGTGGGTTAAAGGCATTGTGTTGGTACTATAAATGATAAAATTTTAAGTCTTTAAAATGTTTAATTATTAAATAAAAAGTATTTAGTTATTAGTTCATTATGTTTGATTCTTGTTGTGTTGTGTTAATATATTTGTGTTAAGTCTACATTTTTTAATAAAAATCTTTACCTATATAGGTGCCTTTGTCTTCAATTTTTGTTGCCTATAAGTCCGAGCTCTGCTTATTATATTAATAGTATATATAATTAGGATTTTCTTCCTCCTAAACAGTACATTTCTTGAAAATTTGTGTCGACATTTTTGTGTAAATTTTCAAATTTTTTAATCCAATATTATTTGAAAGAATTGGTTTTAAAAGAAACTTCCTTGTTCATCAGCCATGGTGAATAAACATGTGAACTGTGTTTTTGTCTTTTAATTTTTATTAAGCCTACCACTAGCTGATTAGTCCCCAATAGATAAAAAAATGTGAATGTGTTACTGGATTACAACACTTAACAGAAAAATTACTGAGCTTTTATACATTTTACATAATTAATAAGCCAATTTTTATAAAATTAAGCTTATTGTTATAATTTAGGATTTAAAAATATTATTGTTAATTTTTGATAATATGTTTGTTTGCATCGTTGTTTGTGTAATACGAGACGTTTGGTTTTTTACGAAGTAAAATTTTGAGTTTGATCAAATAAAGGTTGGTAAATATAAAAAAAATAAAATTTGACTTGTATATACAAAATATATTAGGTACAGGTGTGAGAAAAAAACATCACAATAATAATATCAATATCAAAAATAAAAAATCACATAAATTAAATAAAGAAAAACAATTAATAATGTCCGTCGTATCCACCATGACCGCCATGAGCATAAACTTCAGGATGTACTGCATGTCCGGATTTTTCTACAACTGCGTTGAAACCATTGTGGTCATCGGCTGTGTAGTGAACGGTACGGATGGTACCGTCGGGTTCCGCAACAGTGTAGGATCCTTTAACGACATCACCATCCCTTACTTCGTGTTGGGATTTGTGGTCGCCGGTGTGAGGATCTTGAACACCATATTGAAATTGGTATTTTGGATGGGCATAGTAGTCTTGGTGAGAATCGTGTCCATATCCTCCACCTCCGTAATGAGCAGCTGGTACAGCATATCCGTGACCGCTGGAGAGCTGGTTTGAGGCGTAGGATGTTGCTCCGTGGCCTCCTAGAAAACCTGCTTGAGCTGCAGCCAAGATGGCAGATACGGACAGGATCTGCAAAATTTTTAATAATTAATGATTAATTTAATCATCAAAGAATTTGTGTATGTACGTAAGTTAATAAGAATATATTTTTATTTTATAAGTAAAGTTTAAATTCAATTATTAATAAATTAATTAATTATAAAATACGCTAACTTTAGATTGACAGGGTCAATTAAAAACAAACAGCATTAAACTAAAGTAAAATATTAATCAAATAATACAGTAAAGATCAAAACTATTTATAATATAAGCGAGACAGATCTTCCTAAAGTAGTAAACTTATCCATCAGATTAATACGGTTTAGAGCAGAATATTCGATTATTACTAAATTCTTATAGTTTTGTAGCAAATATTTTTTAAAAATGTAAAAAAAGAAGTTGGTCCTATTTTATTCCTGGATGTGGAGACGATTTGTAATAAGATGTGGCGTAGAAATATTATAATAAACAAAGTACACTCTTAGAAGGTCAAAATGTAAAAGTTTTGGAATCAGACGATTGATTCATTAGATAATAGTAGAAAGATGCAGACTTAAAAGTTTACAGATGCAATAGATTCAAAGGTGATAAAGTGCTTACCTGATAAAGTTATACATGGTTATTGTATTATAAGGTTAACGAAAATACCTGAAGTAGTACATAAGATAGGGGGTTTATTTATTAAAATTTATATTTAGAGCAAAAGAAATACTGTTGTATAATAACTATAACTAGAGAAAAAAAAATTAAAGGTAAATCAAAAGAACAAATGGTTGTTAGAAAGGAGATAAGAACAACATAAAACATGTACATATTTCAAAATATAACTGAGAGGAAAATTAAAACGAAAGCCTCTATTGATTCAACAGAGGCTTAGAATTGAATAAAGGCTCAATTAGAAGAAATTTCAAATCTTCAAGATACTACATGTAACAAAATATACATTTACATAGTAGTTACCCAGAAAGTACAACAAACGAAAAAATATAACAGAAGTCATCTACGAATGCAACAAGTCATCCATAAAAAATATAATATCTTATACAAACTTATTCACAGAGAAATTATAATTATTAGTAGTATTAGTGAGGAGAATAGTTATATATATATATATATATATATATATATATATATATATATATATATATATATATATAGATTTTCAAAAAGTGTTTGACAGAGTTCAACATAGTAAACTCATACATGCATTGAAACATATACACTTAGATCCCAAGGATATTAATTTAATCAAAAATCTATACTACAATCAAACAGCGGTCGTAAGGGTGGACGATAGTGAGAAAAACAAACTAGGACCAAAGAACAATTAGGCAGGGATCTGTGCTTTCGCCACAATTATTTAATGTGTGCTCCTAACTAATATTTCAGGAGGCACTATGGGCAAGAACTGAAAGATTAAGGATTGGAGGGAGCATAATTAATAACATAAGATTTGCAGACGATACGAAATATTGCTATATAGGCGTATTCTAAAAATTTCTTGGACTGCAAAATTCTCAAACGAAGAAGTGTTAAGACAAGTTGGACGTAGCAGAAAGCTTGACACAATTAAAATAAAAAAACATTGTATCTGGGTCACATACTTTGAAACGATAAATACTCTCTTCTCTACGTAATCATGCAAGGAAGAGTAGAGATTAAAATCCGATGAGAACAAAAAAAATAAATCTTGGCTGAGAAATATTAGAGATTTCAGAGATTGGACTAACCTCAGTGTTGAACAGATTATTCACATTGCAAAGGATAGTGAAGCGTTTAAAGAAGTGATCGCTAACCTTCGTTCGAAGGCGGCACAATAAGAAGAAGAAGTGAGGAAAAAATAAAACATATGAATATATGAAATATGTAGAAGTCTAAAATATCGAGATAAGATCGATAAAAGAAAATCGACGGTACCTACGACATCCCTGAAAAGTGTATAGAGAATAAAAATAAGGTATAAAAAGGTATTAAGCTTAAAGTACCGTGAAATACTCGATTATGAACGCCATAAAATCCTTTATGGCTATATGCTAATAAAGTTACGAAAAGATAATGGTAAAAATTATAAAGTAAGATTTTGTAAATATAACAACATTCAGGCAAGCAAAAAAGAATAGCTTTATCTAGTAAAAAGGTCTTAAATGGCCAAGCCTCCTGGATTTCAGATACACGCTGAGGGAGCACGTGCTTTAAGAGCATTTATAGAACTGTATGATACTGCAAATCAGCTTACCTCTAGACGCAATGACATTCTTAAAAAAGCAAATACCAAATGCTGTAATAAATATTACACGATATGTTTAATAAATGATCTACTAAAATTTCGTACCTAAAAATATGTACCAAAATTTGAAGATGATTTTTAACTTAAAAAAGACATAGAAAATTCTAATTTGAATTCGTATGGGGTTTGGGAATAGGAAAAACAATATTTATATACACTATGTGTAGATGATTATGGATGAGATAATAAAAAAAGTAAGAACTAAAAAGGATTTCAAATGGGAGAAAAACAACTTAGAATAATCTGCTATGCAGACGACGCAATACTACTATCTCAAATTTAACATGTTAATTTCAACAAACAAGACAAAATGCATGATTATAACAGCAAATTTACTACGATGTAAATTGGAGCTGGAAGATCAGATAAAAGAAGTGATGGATTTTAAATATCTAGGCATTACATTAGCTAACTACGGAAAGCTCAAAACTGAAGTGAAAGATCAAGTGAATAGAATAAACAGTGCCGCAGGTTGCCTGAATAAAACAATATGGAGAAATAAAAATATCGGAAAAGGAATAAAAGGTAGAATTTACAAAACAGTCATCAGACCAATAATGATATACGAGCAGAAACACGACCTGACACAGAGAGGACAAAAAGGATGTTAAGAACAGCAGAGATGACAACACTTAGAAAAACTGATGGTAACACTACGGGACACAGCTAGAAGTACAGATATACGACGCAGATGCAAGGTGGAGAACAAGAACTGGGTAAGGAATAGAAGAGTAGAATAGATCATATAAGTCGAATGACCAAAATAGAGGAGTAAAGACGGTAACCGACGGTTCCATAAGAGGAAGGCGATTAATATCAAGACCACGAAAACGATGGACTGACAACTTATCTGAGATACATTCACAAACAGACAGAGTCATTTCTATATAAAAAAAGAAGACTATATGTAGACACATAAAATTTGAAAGTATGAAAACTGCCTGTAGAATGGAAAAACGGACACATCACACCAATTTTTAAGAAGGTTGATCCAAGTAACTACATCAACTATAGAGCTATTATGTTTTTGAACAAAACGTATACGATCCTGACAGCAATCATCAATAAGAGACTAAATTTTTTTACATGGAAAAGCATATAGAACACTATCAACAGGGATTTAGAAAAGGGAGAACAACAATAGATACAATACACGTACTAACGCAAATCATCGAAAGAAGCTACAAGCATGACATATAAATTCACGTATATTGTTCATTGACTTCCAACAGGCCTTCGACAGCATTAACAGACAACATTTATTAAAAGAAATAAAAAGATGGAAATAACAGCAAAGTTATTAAGACTAGAATGACATTGAATGACTTATCTGCACGAGTCATAACCACCGAAGGAGATATAAATGACACAAATGTAGAACATGGTGTAAGACAAGTAGATAATTTGTCGACGGGGTCATTTAATATCGTACTAGAAGTACGATTCAACACAAATGATAGGGTAAGTCAAGAAGTCAAGAAATTATAAAGTCAGTGTAAGACGTATGCCTCAGAAACAAGACCCAACACAGCCAGAACACAAAAAACAAAAACAAAAACATATAAAGCAGCGATTGGATAGGTGATATAATAGAGCGGAAGTAATATGTCTTACAAAAAAAAATTAAGAAAAACTAAGAGGATACATGGCCTAATAAAGTCAAAACAAGTAGAATATAGAATACTGATGAAACATGAAATAAAAAATATAACTAAAGGGGGAGACATTGTAAAATTTATTCAAGCACAAAGACTAATATGGTGTGGACACATATAAAGAAGACGAAGCAATAATTAGAAGGATAACAAATTGGAAACTAGTAATAAATAGACCAAGAGCATGAACAAAAGTACGATGGAAGATAATTAGTAGGAAGACCACGATAACGATTGAACGACAACTTAATGGAGGTACATTTAAAAACAGACAGAGTCACTAGTAATTTAAAAAAAAAAATTAGAATTAAACTCAGGACTGGAAACAAACCAGTAGAACAAGTGATTGTATTTTATTAGCCGACTTATTAAATTATAAAAAATTTGTTAAAAACAAAATGCCGTCTATTGAACTGCTACATATTCACAGTTCTGCTCTACGGAATGGAAGCGTGGACACTGACTGTTGCATCTATGAATCGGCTCGAAGCTTTCGAAATGTGGTGTTATAGGCGCATCTTACTTATATCCTGGGTTGACAGAGTTACTAATGTGGAGATCCTGCGTAGAACGGGGAAATAATGTGAAATTCTCATGACCGTCAAAACTAAAAAGCTACCACTGAACTGTTCCGCGCTGCAATAAACAAAGTAGAGATAGCCGTGATGATCGCCAACATCCGGAACGGATAGGCACTTTAAGAAGAAGATTAAATTACAATGATCTATAAGAAAAACAGAGGAAACAAGAGACAAAATTAAGCAAAAGTAAACAAATTCTACCCATTATTACGTTCGTCGCAGATAAATAAATACAAAAAAGGCGATATAAATAAGTAAATGTAAGATAAAAAGAAAGAATGGATAGAGACAATAACAGAATTGCAGAATATAAATAAAATATTTAGAGAACAATTCACAATCGGAAGAAGAAAAACAAACAGACCGATGTAGGAAGAGATATCACAGCATTCCAAAGGTAGAAGAATGATTGTTGAAGAAAAGCGAAGGATGAGTTGAAAGTTAAAAGTTTTTACCCTTTCATAAAATATTAAAATTAAATCAATTTTAATATTTACTATCATTTAGTTCTATTTAAAAGTTCTAATATTGATTACTATTTAATTGGGAATAAGCCACAATTAAAGGTTAAAGTAAGTTTATTGACGATTCAATTTCCACTTCCGAAATCGTTCTCAAAATACAAGTACAAAGTTTGCATTTTGAGAACCATTTCAGAAGTGGAAATTGAAACGTTAATAAACCTACTTTAACGTTTAATTGTGGCTTATTCCCATTTAAATAGTAATTACTTTATAATGCCACAAGAAAATAGCTTCAGAACAATATTCTAATAGTGGTTTTAAAATAAAAATGATCTATAACTCAAGTAAAATCTTTAAGTATGTATCACAGTTGTGATAATTTTAGTATGTCGTGCTACAAATATACTAATTACCAATTAAAAAAGTCGTATTATGTATTAAAAAAATTATACTGAAATGTGACTAATTTTTAAAGTTATTATTAAATTAAAAAAATTACTGTACACTAATTTACAATAAACTATTTAAATCTGACATCTATATTGACTGATATTTATAATATAAGCATGCATTAATTAATTACTCTCACTCATATTTAAAATATTTTGTATAAATTTTACACTACACTGTACTGATTAAGGAATTACTGTAATAATCACTGGTTTTCTAAATTAATGTAGGTACACACCTTGACGAACATTTTTCTTATTGTTGTAAGTTCAGTCTTGGAACACAAACTGAATTGTTTAGCGAAATTTTGGCTTTTATATGATTGTAATGCTTGAGTAAAGCTCCCGTGTCTTTCCGAAATATCATAACAATAACATAACGTTATGAAATTGAGAGTGTGTCTGATGGCCTAGAATTTTTTCACCTAAACGCAAGAATTTGATATATGGTAAATTGTTCAAATTAACTTTGAAAGTTCTTATTAGTGATATGGAACATAACGCGATTCGTTATACTCCATTGATTTTTTTATTGTAAGGCAATTTGCTTATCTGATTCGAAAATAATTAGATCGATTTATGCTTTAATAAATATATTTCTTTGTTTCGTCGTAAACAATAATAGAAAATATTTGTTGTCGTGATTATATGTACTTGACCCATAAATGTCTGTATTTCATTCCTTATTCACTACTTTCTCAAATTAAAAAAATATATTTCCAACAATGAACTTATTACTCTTCCTCTTCTTGCATGCTCGATTATTGAGCGTTGGCGATCAAATTGGCTATACCGTAAAATAGAGTAATATTTATTACTCTAAAATTATTCATTCAAAAATATGATAGTAAATTTTAAAATTCACTACATATTTTTTACTAATATGATTCAACATTCTGTATTAAAATATTTCCCCATAAAATATATTTTTTTGATTAAGTGTGTGTGTGTGTGTGTGTGTGTGTGTGTGTGTGTGTGTGTGTGTGTGTGTGTTTGGTGAGTTGGCTTGGAAACCAGTCCTTTAGCCACAGAATTGTAATGTAAGATATTAGTTTTTAAATAATGTAACCAACTTTAAATAAAAAGTTACATATTAGTTCTAGTTACCATTTACTCTCCTTAGATAGTTCTACTATCTAAGGAGAGTAAATGGGAGATGTTTATGGGAGTCTGAATTTTAAGTTCTGATAGTTTTGAATACAGCTGATCTGTTTCATACCTATGTTTATCGCACTTAAAAAGAATATGGTTAATGTCACATTGTGATATATTATCGCATGAGCATACCCCAGAAGGGATAATATTTAACTTAGCCAAGTGAGCTGGGAATGCACCGTGATTAGTTTTCAGTCGTGTAATTGTGGCTGTCAACTTCTTTGGCATTGCATATTTGAAAATATAGTCAACATCTTGTGGTAAGGTAGGGTGGATAGTATAATATTGATTATTTGAATTCATTGCTATGTTTTTCCATTTTTCTTTCCAATTTAAAAAAAATTTGTTATAATAATGTTGTTGTAAGTCCTCCAATGTAAATATGGGAATATAGAGTCCAACATGGGTCGCATCTTTAGCAAGCTGGTCAACCAGTTCATTTCCCTCGATACCAATGTGACTTTTAACCCAAATAACTGTAATATCTTTACTATATGTTTTATTTTTAATAGCCAAAGAATATTATTTCTTTTATGTTGAGTCATATCTGAGTTTAATCCTTTAATGACCGATAATAAATCTGATAATATTATTGCTTTATTTAAATTGTGTGAATCTAGCCAATCTAATGCTTTTTCGATAGCTACCGCTTCAGCAGTATATATTGAACAATGTGATGGAAGTTTCATTTTCAAAGATTCGCTTTTATGTGGAATGTAAACTGCGCAACCTGTGGCACCATCCTCTTTTTTGGAACCATCGGTATACATTATTACGTGATCATTATAGTCACTTAATATAGATCTAAGTAAGACAAAGTTTATTTGTGGGGATTCTGTGTACTTTGGTATAATGACTTTTGGTTTATTTAATGATACCTGAAAATTAGCTTTATATATTGGTAATCTTTTTCTTTGCCATAGATATTAGGATACTCATTAGTTTCTAAGAAAGCATCAGCAAGTGGAGGAGAATTTTTTATGCGCCAGTATTTATTTGAGAGGTTTTCAATAGATAACTCATACAGTTGACTAAGTAGATTATTATTATTTAATCTTAGCTTCAGGATATGTTTAATTGCCATAATTTCTCGACGATTTTGAAGAGGTATTTCATTACTTTCAGCAAGTAGTACAGGGCAAGGAGTAGACTTCATGGTGCCCAAGCATATTCTTAGACATTTAAACTGAATGCGGTCTACAGTTAATAAGTGTGTGTTACTGGCGGCACCATACAGAATGCAACCATAGTCTACAATAGATCGCACGTAGGCTCTGTAAAACATCAATGCAACTTTAGGGTCAGCACCCCATCTTCGATTAGTAACACATTTAAGAATCTTAATACCTTTTTCACACCTACTTTTTATATATTTCACATGTTTTGACCATAAAAGTTTGGGATCAAGAAGAATGCCAAGATATTTGTATTCTTTGACAATAGGTATATCATATCCAGACAACTTTATTTTGTCAGGCGTACGAATCTTATGTCTAGTGAATATCATTGTGGCTGATTTGTCAGGGGAAATGGCCAGTCCATGATTTGATTAAGATTTTGATCAAAAAAATGCAAACTTTTTGATGAATGTGATGGCGGATTTCTGAGAGAAAGATCATGATTGAGAGGGCACGCTCGTTGACGTAACGGCAGGAGTCCCACAGGGATCGGTCTTGGGCCCGACGCTATGGAACCTGGCCTATGACGGGGACATCAACTGCGAATATGGAGAAGGTATAACCCCCTTCGCTTTTGCAGATGATCTTGCTGTGCTGATAGTAGCGCGGGACAAACCAGATCTCCCATTTCGGGTAAGACATACGGGAAACGTCGTGAAAGACTGGATGACAGATCACGGACTAGAACTCACAGCAGAGAAGACCGAAGCCATTATTCTAAAGGATGAACGAAAAAGACAAGGGATGAAACTTCAGTGTGCGGGGAGAAAATCAAAATCCAAGAAAAGCGTCAAATATCTGGGAGTGATACTACACCAATATGGCGGATGGGAGAAGCATATACGGGTGGTAGCCCAAAAGGCAGCGAAGAGTGCGGCTGCGATGGGGAGAGTGATGCTTAACATTGGATAACCCAAATCAGAAACGAGGAGGTGACCCAAATAAGAAACATGGTGTTGTGCAATCAATCATCCGTTACACGGCACCAGTCTGGAGCGGTGTTGGAGTTGGAATCATTTGAGATGTGGTGCTATAGAAGAATTTTGAAAATACCATGGACCCAACGAGTTACGAACGCAGAAGTGTTAAGAAGGCTACAAAAGGATTACGAGGTTATAAAGCACATCAAAACAAGAAAGCTGGAATGTTTAGGCCACATTACCAGAGGTGCGAAATATGAGATATTAAGGCTCATATTGCAAGGTAAAATAAAGGGTAAAAGATCCGTAGGAAGAGGAAGAATTTCCTGGCTGAGAAACCTAAGAGAGTGGTATAGTTGCAGCTTAGTAGATCTTTTTAGAGCAGCCGCCAATAAGGTACGGATAGCTGTGATGATAGCCAACCTGCGATAGGAGAAGGAACTACAAGAAGAAGTCTGGAGCGAGGCAATAGAGATACCTATCTACAAAGGGCTCATGATACGAGTAGACAGAACAAATGTGTTGCGAGTAGCATGCGCCTACAGGACTGCATCTGAGGAGCCCTTGTGGACTATCACGGGTTGTGTACCTCTGCATGTGTTAGCAGTAGAAAGAAGACATCTCTATCAGAGAAGAAAATATTTGACAGTAGCCATAAAAAAAGAAGAAAGAGAAACATCAATAGCAAGATGGCAAGAAGAGTGGAACGACACGGAAGATGTTGCTCAGTGGACCAAAATGCTGATGCCGACCTTAAGGGATTGAGTGGACTGTGGTCACAGGTGACTGGATTACTTCCTGACACAAGTGCTCACAGGACATGCATGTTTTAGGACATATCTTCATAGATTCAGAAAAACAGATACAGATAAATGCCTATACTGTGAATATTCTGACACTGTTACTCACACAATGCTGGAGTATAATAGATGGACAGTGGAGAGAAACAGAATGTGTAGAGAAATAGGTATGAACCCTGTAACTGTGACAGAGATTGTAACCGTTTCAAAAGATTTAAAAGAAACTCATTATATATTTCGATTATTTTTTTTAATAAAACTTCTAACCCCATCTATCTGTCAAGTACCTACTTGTAGCCGACTCAAGGATTCTTCTGTAATTCCCAAATATATCCGGTAGATGAGCATATTTTTCAACTTGTCACTCACGCCCAATTTCCAGATTCAGGCGCCATGATAGCGCTTCGCTCTTTTCTGTTAAGACCGTCCAACCGTTAAGACGTGTTTCCAAAGTGGGTCTCAATTCAGAGACCCTTATTGGAGAGGCTATAATGCTGATATTATATTTCTAATACTCGTCGCAAGATAGTATTGCTATGGAGTTATTCCAGATCATGGCCCAGTAGCAGTATCTTATTATGGAATCCCTAACCCCTCTTATCTAGGATGGTGGTGATTTGATATAGTACGTATCTGAATCAATGGTTTATTTGGTGACTGATTAAATAAGAAGAGAAACAGAGCAGATTAAGGTTGTACCAATTTTTATTATACCTACTTTCAAGACAACAGAAATGATTATGAACTCAAAAAAAAATGAAAATATAGTGAAGTGTTCTAATTTAATTTAAAGGTTTATTTTCTTCATTGTTCCTAGTTGATAAATTACTATATTATTTTCAATGTAAACAAATTTCGAAATTTGGGGTTAATATATATATACATTCATTTTCTTTATAACCAATTCTTAATTTAATACGATACAAAGATTTTTTGTTTATGATAATGTTAACATAAAATAATATTTTGGAATCCCTTTGGGATGACGTAACTTTTAATGTTTTCTTTTTGTTCATTGCTAAGAAATAATAAAGAATAGTTTTCTTGTAAACTTTCAATAAATCTTAATTTTTTTTTTTGCTCTTCCCCTTCGAGGATAAACCAGGGGTGGCGTCCAATAATAAATAATAATTTCATATTATCTAATTGTGCTTGAATTTAAAATACGATATAGTTTCTATAACCCCGCCCTATTCTCTTCGACAACGAGCGATTCTGGCCTTGTAATATTATTGTAGCACGGCAAGCGTTACAAGATGAGTAATGGAATAGTGACAGTAATTAAAAAGAAAGAAGAAGAAGAGAAACACCAGCCGGACCAACGACAAAGATAAGATATGGATAAGAAAAAGAGTCGTCAGCCTTACAGCGGCCATCTTACTTTCGAAGTAGGGAACGTGCGACAATAAACTGAGCAAAAGTAGGAGAGGGTGGTTTTAATCGGTAGGCAGGATAACAGGATGGCATCTGTTTGCAGAACCTACTTCTTCTAAGGGGAAATGTACTCAAATGTACTCCTCTACCCTAAATCCAATACAGTCCAGAAATCCCTAGAGATGGGTTAACCAGGCAGGTTTTTAAGAAATTTCCACCCTCAGAAAAAAAATAAATATTTCTCTATAAAAATATTTTCTTAATTAAGATTTTGACTAAAAAATGCAAACAACTGGATGAACAATTTCATACCCTAAATGGGGCGAAATTAATCACCCATTTTTAAGTAAATGAAAATAGCATAATATGTAATGCCGGCCGATTATGTTCACCCCACGTTATAAATATTTTTCAAAAAATGTACACATTCTGAAATATGTATACGTACTGGGGCGAAGGACCGAGGATTCGGGGGGGGGGGGCAAGTCGACATTGAAAAAGGAGGACAACAAACAACTCCATATAGCAACATACAACATTCGCTCCATGGCAAAAGATGAAAAACTCTACGAACTAGAAGAGGAAATGGGGAACTTAAATTGGGACATAATGGGACTGTCAGAAGTTAAAAGAAGAGGTAAAGGATATATGGACTTACATTCAGGCAACAGACTCTATTATAAAGGCAGGGAAGACTACACATACGATGGAGTAGGTTTCTTAATCAACAAGAAGATCTCAAATCTCAAATTCAAATAAATGACAGCATATCAGACAGGGTTACATATATGGTCTTAAAACTAAGTCAAAAAACTAAAATAAGGATCGTGCAAGTTTATGCTAAAACTGAAAAAGCAACCGATGAGGAAATAAATTCTTTTTATGAAGACGTTAAAAAGCTATAGACAACAACAAAGAATTCAAAATAATAATAATGGGAGACTTTAACGCCAAAATTGAAACTAAGATTGAAGATTCTGAAAGCAAGATTGGAAATTTTGGATTCGGCACAAGAAACACAAGAGGAGAAAAACTCATGGAATTCCTGAAACAAGAAAACATGTATGTTATGAATACCTTCTACAAAAAGAAACCTAACAGAAAGTGGACATCGGTCGCACCTAACGGAACTACCAAAAATGATATTGTTCTGAAGCTATTTTCTTGTGGCATTTTAAATTAATTACTATTTAACTGGGAATAAGCCACAATTAAAGGTTAAAATACGTTTATTGACGTTTCAATTTCCACTTCGGAAATCGTTCTCAAAATACAAACATTAGTAAATTAAAAAAAAAAAAAAAATTTGTTTAATTTACTAATGTTTGTATTTTGAGAACGATTTCCGAAGTGGAAATTGAAACGTCAATAAACGTATTTTAACCTTTAGTTGTGGCTTATTCCCAGTTAAATAGTAATTAATACCAAAAATGAAATAGACTATTTTCTCTCAAACAACAAAGGAATATTTGAAGACGTCACAACAATAAACAACGTAACAACGGGTAGTGACCATCGTATAGTTAGAGCAAAAATAGATATTAACATGAAAGAAGAGAAAAAAAGGATTTAAAAAAAAAACAACGTGGATAGATGCCTTTAAACTAAGAACAAATGAAGAGCAATTCCGAGAGGTCTTAGCGGATAAGTTCGAATCTGATCCTTCACGTAATCAAGATTAAATTGACGAGATTAATAAAAACATAAATAAAAACCTTCTCGCAGCAATACTACAGTTAGCAAAGAAAACAAGAACTAAAGAAAACAAAATAAGCAATGAAACTAAACAGCTAATAACGGAAAGAAGACAACTACTAGCGCAAAACAAACGCCATACTCAAGAATACAGAGAACTTAATATAATAATTAGAAAAGAACTAAAACGCGACATACAAAAATGGAACGAGAATTTAATAGAGCGAGTCATTGAAAACAACAGAGGAAAATTTCTAAGACCCGCAATGGGAGCTCAAAAAATCATCAAAATTAAAGACGCCAACAATAAGGAGGAGAAGGACAAATATAAAATAACAAATATTGTCAAAGACTTTTACACATCCTTGTTTTTATCCGTTTTACTTTTTGTTTCGTTATCACTTGGTGGCTCTTCTTCAGTGTCGTTTTCAGTTTCATCAGGTTGCTGAGCTACAACAATATTTCCTGGCTCGACATTTAGTTTGGGTTCGCTTAATATTTCGCCTGGATGGTGCAGCTGAATATCCTTTCTCCTTTAGATAATATACCAAAAGGTTGCGATTTGGCCCTCAATTTCTTTATCGTCTCTAGGTAACTAGGTAACTCTTTTTTTGAGAGAAAAGGTAAATTCTCGTGGCTGCCAAGGAGGAAACAATAATTCGTTTTATAGCGCTGTTTTCGTCCACTGTTTTTGTGTTTTTATTCATGTGCTGAAGGTTAGTGTGTAACAAGTTTGAAAAATCTTTCTTATCTATTGTTGGTAATGTGGGGTGATAGTTTTTTAATCACTACGAGTTTTCCTCGAATCCATTTGAAAGGGACGGAAAAAACCGACATTACATTATTGGGTCAAATGTGTTAAATTTTTAAAGCCCACATTGTTTTGTTCGCATAAAGATATTCCCTTATTGGTAAAACGTGAGGAAAGGTTATCTTCTATGACGATTTTTCGCCCGTTAAGGCGTTTTTTAAGTAAACTAATCCATAAATGTCTGTGAATATATCCATCCATTATGGGTGCGATTATATCGCAAACCTATAGAGCAGCATGTGTCAGTACAGCAAGGTCATCCTTTTAAACCATTTTCAGTCCATTTTAACCACATTTTTTCTGCTTTATAAATTATATATGGTGGTAACAGACTACAGACAACTCTATGAAACAAGTGAATCCGATGAAAGACGCCCCTTACCAAAGATAGAGAATCAAGGCTCAGAATTAATGCCGAACATAACTGTTGACGAAATTAAAAATGCACTTCGGGTGATGAAGAACAAAAAATCCCCAGGTGAAGACAGGGTAATGACCGAAAGCCTAAAACTAGGAGGAAATAAGCTCTTACTGACACTTGCTAAACTGTTCAATAAATGTCTGTGCGAAGCGATAACACCGACGCAGTGGAACAACGCGGAAATCACCTTACTTCATAAGGGAGATATCAGCGACCTTAGAAGCTACCGTCCCATTAGCTTGTTGTCACAAGTATATAAGCTATTTACAAGAGTTTATTACCAACAGGCTAGGAAGTAAGTTGGATTTCTATCAGCCAAGACAGCAAGCAGGTTTTAGAGCAAGATATGGCACGGATGATCATTTACAAGTAATTAAGAACTTAATAGAAAAGAGTGTTGAATATAACAAGCCATTAGTCATGATATTTGTTGACTACGAAAAAGCTTTCGACACAATAAGTCATCAAAAGATGTTAAAAGCCTTAAAAGAGTGCCGTATAGATCATCGCTATATAAACATGATAAAATACATCTATCAAAATGGGACAGCAAGTGTGAAACTGGCAGATAAAAAGACCAACGTATTTAAAATAAAACGGGTAGTGCGACAGGGAGACACAATTTCGCCAAAATTGTTTACAACATTATTAGAGCATATGTTTAAGAACGCAAATCTGAGTGAAAAAGGAATTAATGTCAATGGAGAAATGCTTAGTCATTTGAGGTTTGCTGACGATATTGTCCTTTTTGCTGACAGAATCGATGATGCAGTATCGCAACTGGAAAAACTATACCTAGCCTCCCTACAAGTAGGATTAAAAATCAACCACACAAAAACACAAATCATGACAAATCTTGTGTTAAGCGAAAAGATTTCAGTAAATGGCATGCATATTGAAGAAACCACCTCATATAAGTACTTAGGACATGAGATACGCATAGGAAGAGATAATCAAACGTGCGAACTAAGTTGCCGCATAGGACTCACTTGGGTGGCATTCGGCAAGCTAAGCTATGTTCTTAAATCAGAACTGCCTATGTGTCTTTAAAAGAAAAGTCTTTAATCAGTGCGTGTTGCCAGTACTTACATATGGTGCAGAGACATTAACACTAACCAACAAAGTAAGAAATAAAATTTGTGTTACTTAAACAGCCATGGAACGATCGATGTTAGGCATTTCTCGTAGGGATCGCATCACGAACAAGGAAATAAGACGGAGAACAGGAGTGACAGATGCCATAGAAAGAATTATGACCCTTAAGTGGAACTGGGCGGGGCACATAGCTAGAATGTCGGATAACAGATGGACACAGCGAATAATACAGTGGAGACCGAGACAAGAAGCACATCGAAGTAGAGGTCGTCCACCAACAAGATGGTCTGATGACATAAAACGGATCGACAAAAATTGGATGCAAACAGCACAAAACAGAAATACATGGAAAAGACTGAAGGAGACCTATATCCAGCAGTGGATAGATCCGGGTTAAATGATGATGATGATGATGGTGGTGGTAACAGCAATTCTGAAGCCGAAGCACACATCATTATAGTCAAGTCAATATAAGAAAATTACAGTTAACAAGTATCCTATAGTTTATTAAACTATGAAATATTAGCCCTTTTAATACTGGTCGCCACTTTTTGGGCAATTTCTCCTTTATACCGTCTCAGTAATGAATATACCCAGTCAGTTCAAGGTTAATTGTTTTTGAAAATGGGGACTTGTAGACTCTGGGCATCCTAAACACTTTTGGCTAAATATTTTATATCTCTCAAGTCAACTGGAATTTTTTTTTCATGTCGACCATTATAGCGATTATTAAGAGTTCCATAGCGAATTTTATATCTCTGGCAGCGCGATGAGGACCATTCTTTCTCAAGAACTTTCTGGAGGGCATTTTTCACTCTTACTTCGTCATGATCCTTATAATGGACGGGCACCGAATTTTCTTATATAATTTCGAACCATTTTTTCTAAAAAGAATGCACTAATTTAGGATTTCTTTAAAAAAATGTTATCAAATTCGCCCCCAGTGGAGATCAATTTCTCCCCACACACCTGATCAAATTGTAACGATACGATCGTTAATACTCTAACACTTCGAAAGTTAGCAAAATCTTTCAAATAATGAAACCGAATCCCTACATAGCTACTAATTCGCCGCTGTAAAAGTAGGCAATTTATATTACTCTCTAATATATCGATAGGTAGGCGATAATAGAATCGATTCCCTTGTCATTGATGAAGAAGGGATAGACGAACCTAACCTTCTGACCTATGAGTTCATTTTAGAACCGAACTTCAAGGAAGGAAGTTGATAAGTTTATTACGGCAGGCAGGATCTTTGGGAAACAGAAGAAAATTTAAGTTATTTTTTGATTTTTTTGGGAAATGTAAAGACTTTTTTTTTGTTTGTGGCAAGAAGTTATTTAGTTGGTGCAATTTTTAAGAATTTATATTGTTTTATGAAAGAAAATCCCTAGAAAGATTCTGGTAAGTTACTTTCCATACACCTACATCTTCCATTTAAATTTTCCAGTTCTCAATCATTTAAATCTTCTCACCTTGCTAGACATATCCAAAAATCATTTTTATTTTTTTATATACATATATAAGTAAATTCCAGTGTGGAAACATTAAATATTTGAGCCAAGGTCACTTAATGACAACTGTAATCTAGTTTTTGTTACTAGAACAAAAACTATATGAAGTACAAGAACATAGAATAACAAGGTTTTTATTCTCTTGTAGCCATGCCGGCTCCAACTTGAAGTATTGGGACCCTTTATTTTTGGATTTGGGAAGGAATAATTTTTAATTTTTTTGGAAGTACTTGGGATTTGGGGAAGAATTGGACGTTAAGTTGGGGAAAAGAAAATATCTAATTTGCAATTTTCTGGTTGGTCTGCCAGGCTTCTACCACAAACATAGGCTGAGCCATTTCAGAGACTACCCTCTATCTGGACATCAGGCAGCTGAGGAAGGAAACCCCTTCGCAGCAATCATCCCATATAGTTATTATAAGTTAGTATAAGTACAACTAATGTAAAACTTAATAATATTTTAATTTTTTTTTATATAACATATACCTATATCCTTGGATACTTAGGCCTTCAGCCTGAGTGGGTTACGAAACAGTGTTGTGCACAAAATCTGGTAGTACCCTCGCCTTGCTGAATCCTTTTACTTGTCCTAATTTTATTATTTCATATTTACTTTGCATTTCTTTATTTATTATTATTTTATAGAACACTTATAATAAGTTGTCAGGATATATTACCCAATTTTATGGTAATTCTTATGTACTTTCACATATATCAAATTGATGTAGTACTGTTCTAGTGTCTTAACTCTATGGTCATTTTTTTACACTGCCTTTTATTAACTGGTATCATCTTTTTTTATTTGTTATGATATTTTAATAATTACTATTTACTCCAAGTGAGTTATTCAAGCAGTATTAACATACTCTTTTACCTCATTGTTAGAGGACTGTGTAGATCAATCTTTTTGTATACAATTATAGCTTGGGTCATAGTTTTAGGCAACTGTTTTTTTTTGTAAATATATATTTTTGGGGATATATTTTAGTAATTGTTTAGTATATATACATATATTTCGCCACACACACCTGATCAAATTAGTCAAAATTGTGAATTTTTAAATTTCTCGCGTAAATTATGATACCCTGAAAAATAACGTAGTTGTATATACAATAATGTGTTGACAGAGAACATGTACCTATACATATACATATACCTATAGAAGTAGTCTTAGTTGTTATTAGTTGTTGCTGACGGAGTGTTGTTATCGTGCCATTTATTGCAATATCGGAGATTATGAAAAAGAACAGAGCCGTCTGAAAGCCATTTAGGATGAGATTATGTCTGATGAGGACAATGAAAGCGAATTTGTCGATGTTTATTTGTCAGAAGAATATGAACCTGAATCTTCCAATGAGTATTCTTCTGATGGTTGCGAGGAGCCAGTTCCCACAAAGCGTGTCAAGAAAAATGATGAAAAATCTGGCGAAGGTACTTCTAATGTGGTTTCTGCAACCGTAAGTTATTGAACTTTATTTTTATTTTGTCAACAATAAACAGGTAAACTTTTTGAAAACGGATTTGAAATCTGGTTCACATGAAACTATTTCAATCCAAAGAACAAGGACTGTTGAACAACAAACAAATTATTATTGATGTAACTATACAAGAAGTAATTTATATGGCCACAATTGCTGAAGAAGTATGTCATAGCGAGTAATTTTAGTGGAGGGAAGTTGATGGAACCTCGCTGAAAACATTAGATTACAGTGTAGAAAACGACGGAATAAAATCTTCGTATTACGAGAATTATATAGATCAAGAACCATATGATTGTTTCAAGATCTTCCTTACTGACGACATAATAAATTATATAGTTGAACAAGCCAACTTATATGCACAGCAGGTTTTACAAAATTATACTACACCATCAAATAAAAGGAAACACACAAAGAAGTGAGTTCCCACAAATACTTCTGAAATGGAAAAATTTCTTGGCATTATTATGTGGATGGAATTAGTCAAATATCCTCGAATAAAAGCATACTGGAGTAAAGACATTTTGTATACAAATTCGATAAAAAGTATAATGTCTCGAGATCGTTTTAAAGAGATATAAAAGATGTGGCACTTTAGCGACAATAGTGACCGATCTGTAGTAAATGATCGGCTAAGAAAAATTACTCCACTTCTCGAGAAGCTAATTGAACAGTTTCAAGCAGTAATGGTGCCATGTGAAGAAGTATGCATAGATGAGACACTTGTGCCGTTTAGAGGACGCCTAAAATTTAGGCAATATATAAAGAACAAACGGCACAAGTTTGGCCTAAAACTGTACAAATTATGTACTATAGGTGGGTACACATACAATTTCAAAGTGTATTCTGGTAATGATAAGACTGATGATGGTAGAGCTTCCGCAGGAGTTGTGTTGCATTTGATAGATAATCTACTTGACTGTGGGCGTACTTTATATACCGACAACTATTACACAAGTGTGAGTCTTGCAACCAAGTTATTAGAAAGAAATACACACCTAGTTGGCACTGTAAGAGCTAATCGTAAACTCAATTATCCCAAAGTGGTTAATACTAAAGTAAAAAAAAATTAAATTGTTGCTGAAGAAAGTTCTACTGGTATACTAATGCTAAAGTGGAAAGACAAACGTGACGTGATGATACGTACAACAAAACATCAAGCAGACACCCCTAAAATTAAGAACAGACGCGGTGAAATAGAGAAACCAACTGCTGTCGTTAGTTACAACAGGTGCAAGTGCTACATTGATTTATCAAATCAACTCAAATCTTACTCTCATTGCCTTAGACGAGGTAATAAGTGGTACCGAAAATTAGCAGTTGAACTGAATTTTGGCTGTGCATTAGTAAATTTCTTTCTAATATATAAGGAGGTAACACAGAAAACAATTCAAATAACGGAATACAGAGAGCTGTTAGCTGCAAGGTTATTATTCGGTAAACATCGTGTGGACCATATGGAGAACAAAAAAGCAGATGATATAGAACAACTAGAACACGTTTTGGTACACCATAAACGAAACCGTTGTGTTGTGTGTTATAAGACCTTAAAAGAATAAAATGACAGGAATACTGCAGCGAATACTTGTTCCCGATCAGTTTGGCAATGCAATGGGTGTAAAAAGAATTATTGTATTCCTTGTTCTTTTCAGGAACATAAGATGAACAAGAAATAATATTTTTTTCGTAATTTTACAAGTTTTGTTATAATTTACTAATATTCCGATGTTTCATATGCTTATTATAGCTTTCCACTAAAACAGAATTTTTACTATTTACATTTTTTTATTCACCTTACCAAAAATAGGTTCATAAAATCTTTTGGTATCCCTGCTTAAATAGCACAGTCGCATGAACCGTTTTGTAATACATGCCGTCTAAGTGAAAGTATACCATGTGGTACACCATTTGTGCCACGCCGTCCAAGGATCAAATCGAGTGTGAGACACGTATTGTCTCACGCTGTACGCAACGTGTTAAGATAATTATTAGTTAAAATCGCACATTAAAACTGAATCCCAGAATGTTTTTACAGGTGGTCTTATACTTTAATTTACATTTACGAATGCATTAAACTTCTGTTTCTTTGTTTTATAATTTCATAAAGTAGATCTTTTTCAAATTTATTAAAGATATAATTAGTGAAATACAAATAAATTACTTATTTTGATGAATCAGTGTTAATCTTTATGAATTAAATGCTTTTAAAAAAATAAATCCTAACAATGTAGTTGTCGCTGCCTGAGCAAATAATACTTTTCGTTATACTTACTGCATTTATTGTTAGATATTGATCTAATCTATTAAATAACTACAAATAACATAATTTAATATGATACATTATATGAAGTAGTTATAAATTAGTTGCTGCAATCTGCAATCTATTTGTATGCATAATCATTTTCAATTATTTGAAAATTCTTACATTGCACACCGGAAAAAATTTAAAATATCAAATGGTGAATATTAGAAGCCGAGGCCTGTTGTGTATTCATGGAAAAAGTAAAAGAAAAAATTAGCTAAAACACAAAATATAATCTTAATACACTTTGTAGATATATGATGAGTGTTTTATATTGTAATTTTATAATGTTTAACTTTGTAATTAAAATGCTCTTGAAAGTGGTAAGAAAACATTCAGAAATACGACCTGTTTATGGCCAACAAAGTCCAAAAAGATAAAAGAAAAGAGAAAACTGTGAAAAAAAGTGGTAAAAATGACACAGATCTTCAATAATAAAAAATACCAAATACAGCTACATTATCTTTTATGTTGTGTATCGACATCAGAAAATATTAGTGAATATTAATAACGTGCAATAGGTCTGTGTTTCCGGAGACTACTTCATCCAAAACTATAGTATATACACAAAATACTGATGAATAATTTTGACTTTCCGTTAAAAAAGATATGGAGAAAAATTCAACCTTACGTTCTTCTATAACTGAAAAGAAAAATGAGCAAATATACTTCTACAAGCAAACCGAAAAATAAAAAAAACATAGATACACGGATCATTGAGAGCACAATGATAGAAAGAGTACTAGTACTAGCAGATAGAAAACTGAAGAACTTACGTTGTAACGTTAATCTTACCATAGATATTCTCAGAAAATACTACATTGCTAGGTATTTTCTACATTTCCATATATGATAACGAAAAAATTAACTCACTTGCGAAGTGATAAAGACCACATAAAAGGAAGGAGAAGCACAGATAATGACAAAATGTTGTGGCTGACACATCTAAAAGGATGTTTTGGTTGCAGCCTATTAGAAATTTCGTAATAACCTATCTAGCAAACCAAAACAAACAAATTATTTATTTCGGGTATTTATTTTACTTTTAAGGTTTTCTGTTGTGACTGAATATTCAATTCCCCAATTTATAATTGTTTCGTAATAAAAATAAGTTTAAAAGATATTTTTAAAGTTTTTATGGAACAATTTCAAAAGAAGAGGTTCGGTCCTCACAAAAGTTGTAAACAAAACGTTTGTCTCGGCTTTTGATATTTTTGTGTTAAATTGTAAATATTAAACGTTATAAATTACAGTTAAAGTTTACCAACATTATTTACAACTGTAAGTTTAAATATTTCTTATTAGTTAAACTTAAAAACGCATTCTAAACTGGATTTATTAGTTTTTTGGTTGGTTTCGATCGCAAATAATTATAATTTTATTAACAATAAACAACAACCAGTGTTGTTTTTTGCTGGGGCAGAGAGGTACTATATTTTTGCTACTGTGAAGAACAACAATTATAATATATTAATTAATCCAAAAAATATTTTATTCTCTTCTCGGTTATCTAATAACAGAATATGTATGTATCTAAATAGTAAATCCAGACTATAATAGATGAATTTATGGAGAAATATGGTTCTATTAAAGTGCAAGGAGAAATCGTACGAGCTAGAAGACTTATAACGCCTGCTGAAAGGCTAGTGTTATCTAATGTCAGTCCAACAATTCCCGATGATGTACTTGTCCGAGAAATTAAAAGAAATGGGCTTAAACCTCGTTTCCCCTATAACGTTTTTAAAAATCGGTGCTACACTACCAGAGTATAACCACATATTAAGCTTTAGAAGATAGGTATTTGTCAGTCCACATAATATCACCATCATTGGCAAAAGTAGCGATTCACACGGCTTGGAGTAGGTTAGTGTCTAAGGCTGATATACCCTTTTTGGCTAAAGTAACAGTGTATGAGTCGGTGATAAGATCAATTTTGACTTATGGGTCTCAGGTATGGGGTCTTTTTGAGTACGATGAGGTGGAAATAATCAGAAGATTTTATATAAAAAAAATGTTCTCTTGTCCAAGGTATTGTCCTAACTTTATGTTAGATTTGGAGACAGGTATTGCTAGAGTCAGCCTATATACAATGAATTTACATCAAAAATATGTTAAAAAAATACTAGGATATTCGAGTAATAGGTTGCCAAAATTTCTTTTGAAAGAAATGATAAGAGCAAGGTGTGGCTGGTGGAAAGATTGGATAAGCATGGGAGACAAATTTGGAATTGAGGTAAGGTGTGAATGGGAATGGAGAGAAAGCTGGTCTAGTATGATTGAGAATATGATAGACAAAAAGAAGGAGGAGATACAGCGTCACATAGGGCACTCGAATCAAATTTTTGTGGACCACTACAAAGAACTACGAGAAGAAGGAGTAAACATGCATTATCTACTGGAAATGGAAAATTTTGGGGACATTCGATGGCTCTTCAAATTAAGATTTGGAGTTCTATATTTGAATGATCGACCTGGCAGAAATGATGAAAGAAGGTTTTGCTCAATGTGTAACACGAAGGAAAGGGAAGATGTGATACATTTTTTGGGAAAATGTTCGGTGTTGAGACATATTAGGTTAAAGTGGTTGGGTAGACATGAACTTAGTAGAGTGGAAGTAGTTACAATGATGAGACAGGGAAAAGCTGAGTTAGCAGGTTATTGTAGGGAAGCATGGGCGTATAGGTATGAGTTAGTGAGCCTATTTAATTACTAAATCTATTAGCATGGTGTTATTTCAATAGTATTAAAATATTAAAATTAGTATTAATAATTTGTTTGCGAATAGCTATTATCTTTTTATCTGTCTTGTCTATCTTGACTATCTTGTTATTAATATTATTATATCAACAGCTTTCACCCCCTCTAAGGGACACATTCAATCATTTTAAATGCAATATATACCTTACTGTTATACTTTGTTATTACTGTTTAGTCTAGGGCGAAGTGCTACTTAGTAGGATATACACATTTAGTTTATTACTTACATTTATATGAATATTTACTTAATTTATTTTTTATTAATTTTAATGAACTTGTTAGATGTAATGAGCCTTAGTGTAATTTTTTGTATATTAGTTAGGGAATAATATTAGTTTGCCAACCCTCCTGATGGCATGTGCCAAGGAGAACAAATGTCACTAAAAGAGAAAATTGTATTTTTTTTAATGGGAAATAAAAAGACATTATTGATTGATTGATTGATTGATTGATTGATTGATCACCATCCCAGATTCGATTGAAATAAATTATGAAAACACCTCTTACAGAATTTTTCTATCTCAAGACAATCTGACTTGTTATACATGTAAGCAATTAGGCCATATTTCAAACAATTGTCCAAACATCAACAGTATACCATCAACCACTCAGGCACAAAATTCAACTATAAGGAATCCTACTTCTACGCCAAATTCGCAGTCTTTTATCGATATTGAGGTAGGTGAAAAGATAAGGTAGGTGATCCAAATATTACACCTACTCCGAAACCATCTTCAATTCCTTTTATTCCAGTAATTTTACAACCGCCTAGTAAAATAGAAATAACTGCAATTGCCGATGAGAACATTTCCACTAAAACTTCAACTGTAAAACCATCGGAAGAAAAGGATCCACAAGCTTCACTGGAAACCACGAAAGATTCACCATGTTCATCTGTAAAAAGAAGCATTGACGAAACATTATCTCCCCCCATCGAAAATCTAAATACAAATACCCAATTATTTACTCTCCCACTCATATTTTACAAAATCAAAACCCAGAAACCACAAAAATCCAAACGCACAGCACCAACGTCTGATTCTCTTAAATTATTCATGAATGAAAACTCCACATCACTTTTATTAAACTATGGTCAACTCATAATGCTAATTGAAAATATCCAAGGCAGTCAATCACCTATAGAAATTGGCAAATGACAGTAAAAGGAAAGAAAAAAGTTGACACGGTTGAAATGGACTACCTAAGAAGAGCTTGCCGTATATCAAGAGTAGAACGTATACCTAATTCTGAAATTAGAAGAAAAACAGATAGAGTACATACAACTTCTGAAAGAATAGAAACTAGACAGTTAATATGGTATGGACACGTACAGAGGATGGACGACAACAGATGGCCAAAAAGAGCTATGGAATACAATCCAAGTAATAGAAGGAAACGAGGAAGACCAGCCAAGTCTTGGATACAAGGTGTTATGGAAACCATGAAAGATAGAGCCATTGATGAAGACACCTGGAGAGATAAAAAAAGATGGCGATCGAAATGCGGGAAGCGGCAGAAGCTGTAGGATCCCCGCTTATATATATATATATATATATATATATATATATATATATATATATATATATATATATATATACATCCGATTTTCTTGGTTTGATAAATCTGTTAACCATATATTATCCATACATATCCGACAAAACTACGAAACATCGTTTCACCCGTCCTAAAAATAAATTGTAACACTACCTAGGTAACGATAATACAGTGAATTATCCTCCCTCGATGGATACTTTTTAACTCTATACTACAGTGGAATATTGATGGACTATTCCATCTCCTACCTATGTTATAAATCATTCATAATACCACATCTCAAATGCTTCAAGTTTTTTAATAGTGGTGTCTGAAAGCGTCCATGCCTCCGCCCCGTACAACAACACAGAGAAAACATAGCATCTCAAATGTATCATTTTTGTATCTAGGGATATGTTGTAACTTTTGAAGATGGCGCTCATTTTGTTAAAGACCGTTCTTGCCTTTCCTATGCGGCACTTTATTTCCTGTACATGATTCAGTTCCTGTAACAAATACGTCTTAGGTCGCTGTAGCTACTGCGTTACCTCTCGTTCACCCATGGTCCCATGATACGATATATAAAGAAAATAACGCATCCGCAATAACAGAGCTTACCGACCCACTAGCTGAAGGTTGCAACAACAAACTCCGGTCTAGAAGTTGTATTAACTGCTGCTGCTACTAATGAACGTCCAACGTCTACTTGATGTTTATATTGAGTTACTTTCTCCGGTACCACAAGGATTTTTTATTAGTGACCAAGGGAATCTTAAACCAAAAATTCGACAGAACTCGTTGGTGTTCACTTCTACTCCTAATATGTTGCAAATAAAATCTAAAAATAAGCCCAAAGCTCCTCCAATGAAGAAAAAACGTAAAGTTTGAATCAAGCACACCAGCAATAAATTCTTCGATTAAAGAGTACTGTGCTTGCATTTAATATAACGACCTTTATTCAAGAACTAAGCCCGAAGAAGACTGGTTCTTGCTCTGATGTTCCAAGATGAGCGAATGATGCCAATAATTTTGTAGCTATTATATTTATCATTTTGTCCATTACCAATATGTCATTTTGTCCGAAACATACAGACAAAATGGATTATAATTAATTAAATTTTTTTTTTGTAGATTTTTTTGCTAAAAATGTTTATTAGTTTCGATAATTTAAGGACCAAAGATAATTGATGTAAGTTATGGATGTGCTGTAAACTAACAATAATAAGTTATGATACAAAAACAAAACTATGTCATTTTGTACATATTGCCCCCAACTCTTTTGATTTAAATATCACTTTATGTGTTATTTACATACTTCCCAATCTAACTTAAATTTCATAAATAAAAAAATATATAATACATAATAACGAATACACGAAAACACTGGTTTTCTCACCTATTATGTCTAAAATAATGTTATTCTGCATAAAATTCGTCCAAGGTTGTGCCCAATGAGACACCGAATTTATAATTAAATTTAATATGTTATTTAGTTGTAAAAAACTGATTGACCGCGGTTGAATACATTTAACATGATACCAATATTATTATAATGTTGGATTACTTAATAGCAATTTGCATTTCCTAATGTCTGATATATATATTTTATAACATAATAAGGTATTTGTATCATGTGTAAAACGTAAGTTTGAACGCTTTTCTGGTGCAGCTGGAAGTAAAATTAGTTATTAGGTAATTATTTAATTATTACTTATCGGTTAATTATTTGGGTTTAATATTTATCAAGAAACATAAAAACCTGAAGAATAAATTAATTTATTTGTGTAAAAAGTTATCTATTTATCGTATGTTATTCTGTCCATTTTTAACTACTTTAACTACTAGTCTCCATATGTCTGTTCTGTTGGTATATATCCAGTACTGTTGTCCAACAAATTGTTTCATAATATTCCCCAAAATTTTTGCACTACATTATTGGATCTTATTATCCTATACTGATACCTGTCAGTTTTGTGATTAATGTCTCTATCTTGTATGAAACTCGTGTGATACGGTCGGTAAATGAAATGACTCTCTTGTCCTAGTGGATGATAGTCAATTACTCGTTTTGTTCTTACGGGGTCTTCTTACGGGATATATCCTTCAAACCCTTTTTGTCTTTTTTTCGATATTTTTATAATAAAATTCTCTTATTTGTTTATTTTTATTGGTATTGTTTTCAGTTAAGGTGCTACCACCGGTCCGCCACTTTTTGACTGGCAACCTGTTATCTATGGATTGTCCTAATTTTAAATGTAAGTAAAATGAACGTAGTGATCCTGCAGTGGGATCTTTTAAAATACTATAGCGACGCCTGCTTTAAAAACTCACAACTGACACTTTACACCAGTGGCGTTGCGAGCTAGCTTTATTTTACTTTATCTTTGATACCTTGCGTTTTTAACGGCTGCAACGCTAATTTGCAACCATTTTTTGAGGCAACTTTATATTACAGTAAACTCCGTTTATAATGAAAACTGAAATTACCTCGTTATAAACAGATCGCGTTATACCAGACAACAATAATACTGTGCATACATATGAATATGTAGTTTTCTAAAACATTAACTTCCTATAATAGTGAAGCTATTCGGAGCAATATAAGATGCTAAATATTGTTTGAATGGCGTTTTGGAAACAAAGTTGTTTACGTTTATTGTCAATGAAATACATTAAAACAAAAAAGAGTTGTTTACTTTTATTGTCAATTATATACGTTAAAACAAAAAATCTGTACTTACATTTTTTTCCAACTATATAATGTAAGAAGCGTATTTTCAAACATAACATAAACTATTGCTTCTGCAATTGGAAGAAATCTTTCATTTTTGACTGCTTTAAATTGTCCAGTATCATTCTATCTATCATATTTTCTAAAGATGTTAAAAAGTTGTATGCTTCTTCATTTGCGTTTTTTCTTTAGATAAAGTTTCTTACAACGTTTAAATCAGTTTCCACATTGTGTCTATTAAGACCTTCTTGCGTAGATTCACCGCGAGTATCTTCTCCATCTTTATCACTTTCGTCACTGACGATAACTCGCTCCGCCGGCGGATTTATTACTTCCACGATAATTTCACTAACCGTCGGAAGATCACAAATAATGACGTCATCATCAATGGCAATGAATTCAGCAAATTTGTCATCATTGTTCAGTTGGGTTAGTTCTTGACCTTCCTGTTGTAACCTCAACCACTCTGGTATAGGATATTCATCTTCTTCATTTTTTATCTCAGTCTCTATCCACCCCGCATGACCGAAATATTTTCTGACGGTCTTTTTATCTAGAGTCTCAATGCTTTGTGGATGAAATTTATGGCGTATAATAAAGTACCAGAGATTCACTACGGTTTTCCACATTATTCAGGATCCGCTTAACTAAAAGTTTTCTGTAGTAAACTTTAAGGGACCTTATGATGCCCTGACCCATCGGTTGCAGAACAGATGTGCAATTTGGAAAAAAAAAAGAAGTTGAATGTTTTTTAAACGGATGAGCTGTACATCATCATCATTCAATCTTCACTTATCCACTGCTTGACATAGATCTCCCTCATAATTTTCCATCTATTTCGATCTTGTGCCTCTTGCATCCAATTCCTATGACAACGTTTTAGATCGTCAGTCCAACGTGTTGGTGGACGACCTCTGCTTCGGTAGGCATCATCTCTTGGTCTCCATTCCAGTATCCGTTTTGTCCATCTATTATCTGTCATTCGAACCACGTGACCTGCCCAGTTCCATTTCAGTGTTGCTACTCTCTCTACTGCATCAGCCACTCCTGTTCTTTGTCGTAGCTGGCGATTTGGGATCTTGTCTCGTAGTGAAACGCCTAACATAGCACGCTCCATCGCCCTTTGACACACACGAATCTTTTGAACTGTTCTCCTTGTCATGTCATGGTCAACGTTTCCGCACCGTAAGTTAACACTGGCAAAACACACTGATTAAACGTTTTTCTTTTAAGGCATATTGGTATATCAGACGATTTGAAAATATGGTTCAGCTTGCTGAAGGCTGCCCAAGTCAGTCTTATACGACGGAGAAGCTCAACGGTTGGGTTTTCTTTTCCTATGCGAATCTCATGACCTAGGTATTTATAGGCCAATACCTGGTCTATGGATCTTGTTCCTACGCATATATCTTCGCTGACTACAAGATTTGTCATCATCTGGGTTTTAGATATATTTGTTTTCAATCCTCCTTCTAGCGAGGAAAGGTAGAGCTGATTTAAAAGTTCTTTGGCCTCATTTATCCTATCAGCTATTAGTACAATATCATCTGCAAACCTTGGATGGCTAAGCTGACAAATATTAAAGCTAGTGGTTTATTATATTCAGTGCATTTTTCTATAAGATTTTTTATTACCAGTAGGTGATTGTTTGTTCCATAGCCTTTTCTAAAACCCGCCTGTTTTTTTTACGAAACGACTAGAAAATTTATTTTCTAGTCGTTTCGTAATAATTTTTGTAAATAGTTTATAAATATGTGAAAGTAGACTTATGGGCTGTATGAGCTGTATGAGCTGTACAACTGTCAACAATTAAAAAAATCTTTCGATATCCCAACTCTCTGTCCCACTTCAAAAGTTCTCCACTAAAAATCTCTGCTGTCATCCACGAATTTTTAGTAAATTTATATGTGACGGGAAGCTGATTCATACCTCTGAAACATCGTGGTTTTTGAAATTTCCCAATGACGACTAACTTCCTTTTTTCGGAACCGGACATGTTGGCACACGTGAGTACAGTTACTGTTTCTTTTGATAATTTGCCACCTGTACAACGTTCATTTTTTAATTTGAGGGTCTTATATGGAGTAAGTTTAAAAAAAAGTCCCAGCTCGTCGGCATTAAAAACATTATCGTCATTGTAATTTTGTCTTATTGTAGACCATGACTTTTGTAAGCAGAATTTTAAAGCAATCTAGATTCTCTTTTACGGATGAGTCTAGTGAAGACTAGCCCCAATTGTGTCAACCGCCAAACTACCCTTAATCGACCTTTTACTCCCATACACCGACAACTATTACTTTAATTTAAATCATTATTTTTAAAACGTTACGTCATGCACCTGTAAATTTGGGATGACACTTTTAACAAGTTTTAAATTAAATGTTTTTATACCAAGATACAAATTTGAAGTTTTCTACTTCTGTATCAGAATATTTCTTTGTATGTTGTATGTATGTGTTGCCCACCCATCTAGCCGTGGTTTATGTCTTATGTCTTATACTGAAAGTCCCCAAATTGGAACGACAGAGCTACGAACAGAAATGGAAGACTGCTAAACACATACATAGAAAACAACGACGACGTTATAACAGAAAACGAACTTCCTACACACATAGACACTGTAGTAGCAAGAAACCTAGGACTACAAACATTAAATGAAGGCACAACGTACCACAACCCCATCCTATTAGAACTAGGAACGTGAGAAGAAAAAAGTACAATCAAAAGAGTAAAAAAGAAAACAAAGTAGACGAACTTCAAAAGACTCGTGAGCAACGGAATAAACATAGTTCCAGTGATAGACAACCCACGAGAAATAGAAGATAGATTCCTAGAGTTGGAAAACATCATCCAACAAGCACTCAGAAACAGCACTACAGAAAAGAAAGTAGAAATGCACACGGAAAGATTTAAGGATATACCGCAAGAAGAAAAAAAAATAGATAAGGGAAAAGAACAGAGCAAAGCAGACAGTAAGAAAAACAAGGAACCAGGCACACAGAAACAGCACTACAACAGCACCGTAGTGAAAGCTGGGAAACACATAAGAGACACGAAGGAGCAAGGACCAAATATGCAAAATATTTGGAGGCTTCAGAGAATACTGAGAAATGACAGAAAGCAAATCCCTTCATTACATGGAGAAAACGGAATAGTCTACACCACAGTGAAAAAAGCAGAGGTAATGAGGAGTACTCTCGAGAGAAAGTGTACATTAAATTACCACCCAGACGAGGACATCGACTTCATAAAAGAAGTCGAAAGACTAAGAGAAAACCCGAAAACCCAAAATTATCCCTCCTACATCACCGGAGGAGCTAAACAAGCTAATTAAAAACAGCTTGCCAAAAAAGGCACCTGGTCCCGATTAAATAACAAACAGGGCTCTAAAATACTTATCAGCGAGACCCATAGTATATTTAACAAACATAATCAATGCGATGCTAAGATTCAAGAAATTCCCAAACAGATGGAAAGAGGCCCATGTGTAATGTTATCAAAGCCCGGAAAAGACACACATTCCCGCAAAACTACAGGCCAATAAGCTTACTACCTGCAATCAGCAAGATTGTAGAGAGAGTAATACTCAGCAGACTCCAAGCTAAAACAGACAGACTAGACATAATACCCGAAGTCCAATTCGGTTTTAGATCAGAACACTCCAGTGAGCTACAAGTACTCAGATTAACAGAGTACATAGAGCTGGATTTGATTTAATGATAAACAATTCACAGTAGCTGCTCTCCTATATGTAAGTAAAGCTTTCGACAGAGTCTAGCATAAACGACTGATCTTTGATCTACAAAATGAGGAGATACGGTTACAGCGGCGCAATGACAAGACCTATCTATTCATACTTGAGCAATCGTAGTTTCAGAGTTCAAATAGGGCAAGTCGTATCCATACTCGAGAACCCGGAGGCTGAAGTGCCACAGGGAGCGGTACTGTCACCTCTACTGTACACGATGTACACAGCAAACATACCTAGAACACCAGGTAAACTACTAATCCTCTATGCCGACGACACAGCGATAGCGGCCAAACACAGAAATGTGGACATAGCGGTAAACAACTTACAAACAGCGCTAGTCGACAGAAGAATGGAGTTTAAAATGAAAAATCGCTATAAACTCCGAAAAGACACAGGCTATACTTTTCAAAAAGAGACACCAACAACCAGAAGAATAGGTGACTGTGCAAGACAATCCCATCGAGTGTAAAAGCGAAGCAAAATACCTTGGAGTAGTCACGGAAAAAGGCTTAACGTTTAGTAAACATGAAAACGCTACAATACAAAAAGCCAACATGGCAAGAGCATCAATAAGAGGCATAGAAAAAATAAAAAGCAAATTTAGAATAAAAACAAAAATAAGATTAATAAATAGTATAATTCTTCCTATAACATATGCATCTCTCGCATGGGGACACATATGTAATACATCAAAAAAGAAAATACAAGCGGCACACAACAACAGCCTAAGAGAAACAATTAACGTACTGAGATACGTTGGTAAAAGATTCCTCTTTAGAGAACTACAACAAATCAGAATGACTGAAGTAACGAAGGAAAAAGCAAGGACAAAGTTCGCAGAAATGGAGAATCATCCCAGTCACATATTGCGAGAGATCATAAGGTACGACGCTTTCTACAGATGGAAGCACAAAAGACCCAAACAACAAATAGTAGAATAAAATTAAAATACTAGAGAGAACAATCCACAATCACACCAGAGAGAAAACAAAACACCAGAGAGAAAACATTTCAAAAAACAACAACAACACACAATGAAGATAGTTTGTAGCTCAAAACACTCGTGAACAATCGCTAAATACCACGTGGGCCCAGTTACGTTAAGAGGACAAACTCTATATTGTTATTTTGTCACATATTTGTATATTTTTTGTATGTTATAATATAGATATTGTACTAATTATGACTTTTTGTTTCAGGGCTACCTACAAAAAAAATCAAAAAACACAAAAAACAAAAACCGGCGCAAGCCAATAAAACAAAACTAACAAAAAACCCCAAAAAACCCAGGCACATAGGGCCCAACCCCTTGAGCACCAAGTCGCCGAACTGGGCTTAGCTCAGAGCGGAGACTTAAGGCCCAAATATGCAATTTTAGTTCGCGGATAAGCCACAATAAGATAACAGGATTATAGCGACAATCCGCTGTCCTGAGTTTTGAATTCGGTTAGGAAATCATGTTGGAGTTCTATTACCCAGGACTCCCACATGAAGAGCAAAGGGATGATCTGGAGCATTGGAGCGCGGTGGAGTGACTCCTGTTTTTACTTGAGTTAATACACCTCGCTCCAATCAATTGTTACAACCGAACGTAAATCTTAGGGGTGAACATGTCTCACAGGGTGGGTTTAATTAAATTACTTGCTTGCTTGCAACCCCTGAGCGTTAAAATGGTCCTCCTTGTACAATCCTGAATAAATAAATACTAATATTTGTATGCAGTTATGTGGCTAAAGGTTTTACACTAATGCTTAAATACAAAAAAAAGTCTTAATGTATACACGATTTACATAAACTAAAGAATTCCAAATATTGACAATATCATTTTAAAATTATCAACTTTAAAATATATAAATATATATCTGAATTGTCAATATAAATCAGGCAGATAAAATTAATTTATTTGAGGTAAAAACAGTACAATAAAAGTATTAATAATATCGTAAATTACAATTTATTTATTCATGTTGGTAAAAGTAAAAATTATAAGAATTTCAAAAAGCGCGTTTGTTCTACGCCATCGTCATAACACTTGCATTTTTTATCAGACCACATTCGCCGTTTGTCCTTACAAAATAATTCGTAACCAGACCACTTACGTCTAAACTTCCTCAATTAATCGTCGTAATTCGCTGCCATATACGCATACCAAATAAAAAAAACTAATTTCCTTAAACATAATTCAGGGAAAGTTGCGTAAAAATCTCGCAACTGTAACCACAGCTCGCGGCATCACCATAGCGAACGTCCTTGTTGAAAATGTGGAGTCGCTGAACTGTATCGAATAGTTTTTTTGTTACTGTATATGTGCACCTTCAAGGCCGTTATGAACAATGAAATTTTTGGGTCAAGTAGTTGTATTAGTAACGAGTCATCGGTTGATGTCATTTTGCTTTTTTGTTTAACTCAGATTACCTATATTTTTTATAATTCGGATATTTATATTATTAATGATTCTGTTATTTTACCACAAATGAATACTTAAGCTTACAGGTATTTAACATACAGTGTGTAAAAGCCAAATGGAATAAATTCATTATTTAGGTTACTGTACATATTTATAAAAAATCCCGAAACACGTCAAATTTAAAGTACAACTTGACATTCTTCAACGTGAAAATGCAACCCCTACCTTCAACCCCCTTAGAATGACAGGTACAACCCCCAATTTTTAAAATAGGAAGTATAGGCTTGTGATATATCCTTTGAAAGGTCTTTTCATTCTCCATTCAAAAATGTTGTCGCTTTCAAGTTTATTAAGATTAATTAAGATAAAATAAATTAAAATCATGTGGTTACCGAAATTCGCTAAAATGTACTCAAAACTTATTTCCCGTTTAGGTCTGGATAATGAGAAAGTAAACAAAAACCATAACAATGTGGTTTTTAGATGGTAACCAATAAAAAACTAAAAGAATTTCCGTGGCAACGTTATTTTAACACGCATTAGTAAATTGTTTTATTTAAGTTGTCAGTATTTTAATTTAAGTAAAAAGTTCGTTCAATTCAATTCTGAAAAATGGTTAGATTAACGGAAATGCATAAAATAACAGTTTTACAAATGATTGGTTACGGAGATAACAGCCGAACACAACAGGAAGTAACTCACCTATTTCATGAGAAATTTCCTAATTTACCGCCTATATCCCAAGGAACAATAAGTAAAATGGAGAAGCAGTTTCGCGAGTTTGGTCATGTAAGACAGATAAAAAAAGCAGCTGCCAATGCACTGAGTGATGAACTCAAATTAGATGTGTTGCTTGAGTTTCAGGAAAATCCACATACATCGAGTAGACAGGCATCCACTACATTTAATGCTAGCCATACATCGATAGTAAATATATTAAAAGAAAATAAATTGCATCCCTATAAGATGATACCTACTCAGGAGCTCATGGAAGACGATTTTGATAGGAGAACTTTTTTTGTGAGCAAATGATGGACATGTTGGATAACAATATTATCCAATTAGAAGACGTTATGTTTTCTGATGAGTGTACTTTTTCACTTAACCGTCATGCTATTCGGCCAAATTGCCGCTACTGGGCCACGGAAAATGCTCACTGGATGAGAGAAGAACACACTCAATACCCTCAAAAGCTTAATGTTTGGGCAGGGATTGTAGGAAACAATATCATTGGTCCCTTTTTCATTGAGAACAACTTGAATGGCAACAATTATTTGGCACTACTTCAAAATTATGTCATTCCAACGTTGGCAAATATAAATCCTGATCCAGGAAACCCTCAAGTTCCAGCGAATACGATATGGTTTCAGTAGGATGGAGCACCACCACATTACCAACTTAATGTTCGGCAGTAACTCGATACAATATTTCCCAATCGGTGGATAGGGAGGCGAGGATCGATTGAATGGCCAGCGCGATCACCTGATCTTACATTATTAGATTTCTTTTTATGAGGATATGTGAAGAGCCATGTGTACAAAACTAAACCTTCTGATTTAAATGACTTAAAAGAACGAATAACGCTTGCGATTAGGTCGATCACGCCTGTTATGTTAAATAATGTTAGAAGACAGTTTTATTTGAGATTAGGATGTTGCCAAGACGTTCGCGGTGAACATTTTGAACATCAATTTCATTAACGTTCATAGTTCTTTTTCGTGTTCTAACTTTTTTTTACGTTTTGCATTACATTTTAGTTTTTGATTGTATTGTAGCGAATTTCGGTAACCACATGATTTTAATTTATTTTATCTTAATTAATCTTAATAAACTTGAAAGCGACAACATTTTTGAATGGAGAATAAAAAGACCTTTCAAACGATATATCACAAGCCTATACTTCCTATTTTAAAAATTGGGGGTTGTACCTGTCATATAAGGGGGTTAAAGGTAGATGTTGCATTTTCACGTTAAAAAATGTCAAGTTATAATTTAAATTTGACTTGTTTCGGGATTTTTTATAAATATGTACAGTAACCTAAATAATGAATTTATTCCATTTGGCTTTTACACACTGTATATACCTACAATGGTGAAGAATTTTTAACCAATATTTCATGGCAATTCATGTTGTAACTAGTAATATGAAAGCACTGATTGTTAAATTTTTAAAAAAGTTTTTGTCGGCAATCATTTTAATTCGTTTTTTTGTTGAACGATTATTTAAAAATATGCTGTATAGAAAGCGAAACAGTATTATATTTTTCGAATACACATATTTAGGTCCTTCGTTGGGTCCCGATCTTTCTAACCTTATATCCCCACTCAGTCCTACACCTTACAGCTTAATGCACATTTAATATGTCTCGGGATTCGAGAATTAAAACAAAGTTATATCTTGATAACTTTTATTATCCTATCTTAGTAAAAACAATGAAATAATCTGGCCCGTGTTAGGAAACCAATATATGGCGCCAATTTGACTTGTATTCTAGCAACGTCTTGACTTGTCCAATAGCAACGATTTTCTGTAAACTCCAATCGATTGTCACGTTACAGTTAAATGCTGCTTAATGGGGACTAAACGCGACATTTATACGTTGCATCGCAACGCCACATTAACAACATTAATTAACAAAATTATAAAACACAATAAAATACCGGAAGAATGGACAATAATATCGAACTAATTCTACTATTCAAAAAAGGATATAAAAACAGCCGTCATATGCAACCAAACTTTATAGAAGATGAATACACACCAACAGATATTTAAATAGTCACCCAAATCAGCAACGTAAACTTTAAAAAAGAAGTCATCAATCATTAAACGATAAAGCCCAAAAACAGAAAAATCTATTACCAAAGGATTTAATACAAAATTACTACCCATTTTCATTTTTCAGAAAAGAATTTTACAAAATACAAGAAATAAAACAACAAAAGACCACAAGCAATCCAGAAACACTCACAAGAAAGGAGTCAAGGATGACAACAATAGAATATGTAAAGGGCTTATTAAAAAAATTAAAAAGGATAGGAAATAAGTACATCGCAACAATATTTAAAATTAAAAAGACACTCAGATCTATCCTGTCCAAAAGGAACCTAACAACATACAAAAGTATGTAATTGTTACATGTACAACCTGTAAATGTAACAATCTCTATGTGGAAGAGACCGCTAGACCACTACGTGTCAGAATAAAGAAACATTAAACATACATTAAAAACAGGGACTTTGACAGATCACAGATATGCAAACATGCCTGAGATAATGAGCACAGAGTACAATGGAAAGATGCGCCAACAAACATGAAAGAAACAGACATACAATAGAGAAAAAACAAAGAAGCAGCCCTCATCCTACTTAATGAAGAAAAATGTGTAGCAAACCCATCAGCAGAATGTAGCAAGCTGTGGTTGCCAATACTTAAAGAAGAAGTCAACAACAAGAATATAAAAACAATAGCGGAGGAAGAAACTTTGAGATACTCGCTTTAAATCATGCACAAAAAATATGCAACACACAACACATACACAATATACCACGAACACTCTATCACACACAATCGGTTATAGCACAGACTAATAGTGCAGAGCACTTTGATATCTGATATCTCAACAATCAGAATTCTCACCATCAAAACGTTCATCAGCAACTTCCAACACCAGATGAACTAGTTTTACTAGAAGAACCAGGTTCACTATTTTGAGCTAATGATGGTAGACCTACATTTCATCCTTCCTTAAAAGAAACAAGGCCAGATGCTATCTCTTCAAGGAATTCTGGAAGAGATACAAACCACTCCTCTTTGGAACAGTCACTAAAATTATTTGCCTTTTCGGCACATATACGTTTATATAGTATGAATGCGTTTATGACGGCCATGTCGACAAAGTTATAGAATATCCGAATCATAATAGTTT
Organism: Diabrotica undecimpunctata; assembly: GCF_040954645.1. NCBI lineage: Eukaryota > Metazoa > Arthropoda > Insecta > Coleoptera > Chrysomelidae > Diabrotica > Diabrotica undecimpunctata. Next base: position 113,755,468 of record NC_092810.1, read on the forward strand.
CTGCTGTTACAGATATACAGATTATATTACAGATATATCTGCTACAAAGGATATACGCAGATCATGAATTTCTAACATTACTTTAAAACTCCACTACCCAACAAGTTCATCGAATGATAAATGAAATATCAAAAAGTCTTGAAGAAAAGAAATACTGCAACGCTATATTTCTAAACATCCCACAAGCGTTTGACAAAGTCTGGCACAGAGGTTTGCTTTACAAAGTAAAAATAGCAGTATCCAGTAACTATTTCCTTCTACTTAAATCCTACATATCAAATAGATATTTCTCTGTAAAATTCAACGACAACAATCCAACCTCTGTCTTTTCTCACTCTACACAGCTGATATACCAAAGACTAATAATACGCTTACTTTGCTGAAGACCGACATCGTCTAATTGCCGATAGCAATACTTGCCGTAAATGTTGATCTCATACAAGCCTCACAAAACCTGTAACATCATCTGAATATACTCAGTAATTGGTATACGAAATGGAGAACAAGAGTAAATAAAACAAAATCAACTCAAATAACATTTACCAACCGTCACAATATATGCCCACCTGTAAAGATACAAAATGTAAGAATACCAACAGTAACAGACCAAAGTAGACAGTAGATACCTAGACCAAAAGAAGACAGCTCGACTTAAAATTCTGGCAAATGTATTGGCTTCTTGGACGTAAATCAAAACTTAACATTCAGAACAAAACTCTTCTATACAAAGCCATACTCAAACCTATCTGGTTCTACGGACTACACCTATGGGGCTGTGCAAAGCTAACGTCGCTGAATATTTTTCAAAGGTTCTAGTTTAAAGTGCTAAGATCGATAGTGGATGCACCATGATACGTAAGTAATTAAACACTTCACTACGACTTAAAGATTCCTTTCATCAGAGAAGAAATCCATCGAGCCACAAAGAAAACATACCAGTTACTATGAAAATTAGATAGTAGGGGAATTATTCAACAATGGTCCAGTCACAAGAAGACTAGATAGAACCTGGCCCCAAGACCTACTTCAAAACTAAACCAAAACTAGAATAAGGTGAGACATTATTGGGCGTCTCACAATATAATTATAAAAAAAAATCTTCAATTTGGTGCTTTCAGAATTCATGTAAACCTAATAGTTCACGCATTGGACAGACTCGAATGTAGATATAAGGATCGAATCGCTTGTAATGCCCCTTATCGACGCCCCGTAATCGACGATGGTAAATATAATAAAACATTGAAGTTTTGGAGTCAAAATTATGGTTTTATTGACAGCTACTAATAATTACACTAAAGATGATGGTTAGGTAACTTTCTACAATAGACTGCCCTCGAATGAGCTCAAATCCCCAATTTATAATCTCACAAATAATGTATACCTTTATGTATACCTAATGTATATCATACTAACAAACTTTGAACTTTGAGCTTACAATACAATTTAATCTAGGCCGTAATTTCAACACTTAGCAAGTTCAATTGGAAAATATATTATTGGGCAATTTATTACGTTGTAGGTAAATGAACTAATTATTAAAATATTACACGATATGTTTTTACAATGTTTCAATTAAGAATTTAATTAAGAATTCAATTTAATTAAAATATTAAGAAGTTGAGAATAATGTGAGATTACAAATTAATGGATTAATTTGTGATTGAACACGCATAATAAAGTTATAGATAAAAGCTTTCTGGGCTTTTCTTCTTTTTCTTCAAGTTCCGCTCCTATCGGAGATTGGAAATCATTCTGACAATTATAATTTGGTTGGTTACCCGCCTAAATAGTTCAATTAAACTGCATCCAAACCATTCACGAAGATTGCATACCCACGAGATTTTACGTCTTCCTACGCTTCTTCTGCCTTTGATTTCACCCTGCACCCCTCGTTCGAGAACTTGTTCGTTTGTTTTACGATCCATCCATGATATTTTCAAAATACGTCGGTAACACCACATTTCGAATGCTTCTAGGTTTTTAATGTTGGATTTTTTAAGTGTCTAAGCTTCAACTCCATACAAAAGGGTAGAGAAAATATAACATCGAAGCATTCTTATTCGGAGCGATATATTGATATCGCGATTACAAAAAAGTTTTCTCATTCTATTAAAAGTTAACCGTGCAATTTCAATGCGGCATCTTATTTCCTTTGTCTGATTAGTATCTTATGTGATCCAAGGTATTTGTACGAAGATATTTGTTTAATTTCTTTATTATCTAGTACTAGCTTAACTTTGTGCTTTTGTAAATATTATGAACTTGGTTTTCTTTAAATTTATTTTTAGTCCATAATCGTTGCAATATATATTTAGTTGTTCAGCAAGGTGTTGCAGTTCTTCTAGTGTTCCTGCCATCGGTATCGTCAGCATATCTTATGTTATTAAGTATCTCACCGTTTATTATAAGGCCCTCACTGACTTCGGCAGGCGCTAATTCTGAGATGGCTTCAGTGTATAAATTGAATAACAAAGGTGAAAAAATACACCATTGGCGGACCCCACGGCGAATCTGGATATCCTCGGTTAGTTCATTTTTAACTTTTACTTTTGCTGTTTGATTCTAGTAGAGGTTCCATATGATTCTAATGTTTGCCTATGTTTTTATTTAATAAAATTTTTTTAAGCCGATTATGCTGCACTCTGTCAAATGCCTTCTCAAAATCAATGAAACAGGCATATACTTCCTGAATTATATCTAAGCATCTCTGCGAAATAACACTTACTGCAAACAATGCATCTCGTGTACCCAGTCCAGTATTCTATTGTGAATTATTTTTAAAAACAATTTCAAGACATGACTCATTAAGGCTATGGTGCGATGTTCATTGCACTCCTTTGCATTGGCTTTTTTGGGTAGCAGTATAAATGTTGATTGGAGCCGTTCTTTAGGTATTATACCACTTCTATATATGGTATTGAATAGATCCTAAAGAAGATCAATAGATTCATCCTTAAATTCTTTTGGTGCTTCTGTTCTCTCTTTGTCTTCAAAAAGTTGTGCTATATATTGTGTACATCTCTGCATTTTTTTGTTTATATCTGTTATAAGTCCACCACTTTAATCTCTTAGTTGCCTAGTTTGTTTTTCTCATTCCTGTTAATTCTCTAAATTAATTCTCTCTCTCTGGGCTTTTCTAAATAACTGAAATTAATAAAAAATTCAATTTTATAATGAGAGAAACTTATGTAGCTGAATACATGTGACATTGTCCCTACTAATATGTGAAAGGTTTTTCGGCATTTTTAGTAAAGGTATTTTTTAACTTTTGACGATATTTTTGCAAAATTATGCAACAAATTAACAAAAATAGCTTTATAAACTCTCATTTTATAGAATTTACTATATTTTTTCATTAAAGTTGGTTACTTTTTATATAATTTATTACACTGTTGCATATTTTGTTTATTACATATTATTGTTATCACCAAATTTATCAAATGTAGTTGTTAGATACCCCTATCAACGAGTTTCATGAAAAAGTCTTTATTTTTGCTAATTTGCCTGGTATAGTATTATCAGGTTATACTGTATATTAAAAATGAAAGAGATTTTGAGAGAAACTAATTACAGCTAATCTGCTTAAACAATGCTTCTAATTTTGTTGTGAATGAGTTGTGACTTAATGATGGTTTGTCTCGTAAAGACGTTTGATGAGTTTTGTTTAAAAGCAATATTTTAGTACCAAACTGGTCTGGAAACAAATTATGTTGGAGTATTATTACTACATAAATACTATATAACCAAGTAAATTAGAATAGCCTTAATATTACACCTACATAACATTATATAAGAAACAGCAACTACTTTTTACAGTTAAAATAGAACGGCTAACCGGTAATAATAAAATTAAAGGCAATATTGTACTCGAAAGACCACGTTCTACATTTTATGCAATATTTTTAGTAACCTAACCATAAAACTACAAAAACGTTTTAAATATTATCTGACAAGTTATATGTTGCCGCGAAATATGAATGTTCTTTTGAAAAAAGTTTTTTGAGAGATGAACAAAAATTTTGCATTGGCTTCTTCGGGAGTTTAGTTGCTAGAATTTTGAACCTGTAACATATTATATAAGCCAGATAATTTTAACAAAGATATATGTAGAAGTTGTCCAAAAATGGTTACATTTAAGGTTCCACGATTTTGGGTTAATTGTCTCTTCTTCCCTAGGGGGTTTATGGAGTTTGTCTAAGTTGACGTGATCTATCTGGAATAGTTTAAATTTCTGTGATCCTAATTTTGGGAAGCAGTAGAAGTTTATCTGGGATGAATATTCTTGAATATATATAACTCTGGATAATGTAAGGGGATAAATTTAATTGGTCCAGAATATTCGTTGTTTGCAATGTCAAAAATGAATTTATTGAGATTCCTGTTGATATTATTTTTCTTACTTTATTATTTTTTGGTTTTATGTTAGTAATGTAAATCTTTGCTTGTACCAGGTTGAGAAGAATTATTCCTGGGTTGTCTTTCAGGTTCTTGGTCTTCAATTCCTTTCCGATTGTCAGGGTAATCTTGTGGGGAAGGTTCAGAATTAGTTTTTGACTTAGTTTTATGTTTTTCTTATGAACTGTGACTTTTGGTGTATTAACAGTCACTTCGTTATTTTCTTTTATAAGTTTTCCAGAATATCGCGGAAGTAATTTGTTTCTGGTGTCTGTTTTCCGGGTATAAATTTTTGTGCTTGGTTTATAAGTAATGGGGACTTCTGTTTTCGATTACTTTCTTTATGTTTTCTTGTATATGCCGGTTAATTTTCTTGTATAGTTCTTTAGTTATCTCTCTATGATTTTGTACATAATTATTTCGTATTATTTTCTCTATGTCAACTTCAAATGGATCTTGTGTGTCGATATTTCCGTTAAATATATCTTGAGAAAGATCTTGAAAGATTTTGAGAAAGATGTTGAAATAGATCTTGATTTCGTTGCAATATATGGAATTAATATACCCAATTATAGCGAATAGCATATATTCTTTTAGCGATAACTTTGCTTTGGTGTTTGTTAGGATCCGAAGATGTTCAATTAGTGTAGAATGAAACCTCTCAATCATCCCGTTTCATTGCAGATTCTATGGCGTTGTATAGTGAATTACATCTTTGAGTCTTACTCCGTCTTTTTTATACTTTCGAATGTTTCGAATCCAATTCGTATTACGCCTCTCCTTCTCTTACTCCCTGTATATATTCTCTTCTTCGCTCTCTTCTCTTTAAGTTCATTATGAAACTAAATTGTGCTGTCTCTGACAATTTTTCCAATCTTTTTTTAAACAGCGCACCGTCACCAACGCCTTATACGATATGTCGTTTCTTAGGCAATAGCTATATTCTTATAAATATCTACCACCCTGTAACCTTTCTTGTATATTGGTAATTTCATTACCGTTTTCCACTTTAGTTGTATAGAGCTCTAACTTGTATATTCTGGCGCATCTAGCAATTGTATACGAACCACCTTTAAAGCATAGACGTATAAATATACATAGACCAAGTATTCATACCGGTTACGCGTGCTGACAAGATCTCTTGCGCTTGTTCATTCTGTCCCTTTCTAACACATTGTATCGAGAAGCTTACGTACTTCTCCTCCTCATCCTCCTCATTTCTTGAGCCCTTGTCAGGGCGTGATGACACTCGATGATTCCTATCGATTTGTTTGAGTGTCCATGTTTCAGCTGCGTAAGGAGCAATGGGAAAAATAAGGGGATTTACCAACCTGAGCTTAGTATTTCTTGTTATTGTTTGGTCCTTCCATATTTTAATCAGTTTAGCTGTTGCGGTTCGGACCATTGCCAGTATACGGTTGATTTCTGAGAAGCAATCGCCATTGTTGGTTATCAGGGAGCCCAAGTATACAAATCTGTCTACCATTTCGAGAAATTCGCCACTTGGTGTATGTTGGGTAGATTATTATTTGCTCTGTATACGATCAATATTTTTGTTTTTCCGGTGTTGATCCAAAGTTCAAACTCTTCGCTTATCCGGCTTAGCTGTTCAGTGATGGTAATCATTTCGACTTTATTTGCTACTAGGATAAGTGTATCATCTGCGAATCGCATATTGCTGATTTTCCTACCTCCTATAGTGATTCCTCCACCTCATTCGTCTTCTACTTTTCTCATTACATATTCAAAATATATGTTGTACAATAATGATGATAGTATGCAGCCCTGTCTAGTTCCTTTCTCTGTTTTGAATGCATCTGAATAAATTCCGTGTATTTTAACTTAGGCTAAGTTTTTATCATACAGATTTCTTATTAGGTTAACTAGGTGGTTAGGTACTTCCATATTTTCCATAATGCTCTAGAGGGAATCCCATTTTACTAAATCTAAAACCTTTGTGTAATCTACGAAACAGAACAGCATTGAAATGTTGTGGTCTCTCACTTTTTCTATTATCTGTCTGATGTTCAGTATCTGCTCCCGCATTCCTTTTCCTGGTACGAATCTGCATTGTTCTTAGATTGTACATTGTAGATTGTACATTGATTATATGTAGCAGGACTATGCTTGCATGAGGTATAAAGGCAATAGTTGTGTAATTGCTGCATACGGTTAGTGATCCTTTTTTATGGATAGGGATAAAGGTTGATTCGCACCACTCATCAGGCTATTTAGCTGTGATCCATATTATGTTGCATATATCCAGTATTACATCAATGACAATATCTCCCATTGCTTTTATAGTCTCCGCTAATATGCCATCGATCTCTGAGGATTTTTTGTTTCTTAGTTGATTAAGAGCCTTCTCTCCTTCTGATTGTAAGATTATTGGTTCTGCCTCTCTGATTTCATTTTTATCTCTGGTGTACATACATTTTGTTCTCATGTTCAGTTTTGCTTTTTTTTCACTATTTTTAAGGTTTCCCCTGCTATCCTATGTTTGCTTTTTTGAGTTTTATGCGGTGTGCACTCTTTTTCCGCTAAATAAACTAAAATTTTTATTCCATTCTACGTTTTATTTACGTCTTCTAATATTTGTGGTTTTTCTTTATTTATCACTTTCGTCTGAAATTCTTCTGTATTATTTACCCTTAGCTGTTATGTATTATTTTAGTTGTATGTAGTTTCCGCCTGTATTTCATTTTCATCAGTTTATAATCTGATCCACAGTATGCCCAAGGCATAGCTTTTACAATAAATACTGAGATTTTCCATCTTTTCCACACGAGTATGTAGTCGATTTGATTTCACGCTACTCTTAGTAATTATTGCACGTTCATGCCGGTCCAAGTTCTGATATTGCAAAGCCATCACATGGCTCTTCTGTCTACTCCTCTTTGGAGCTCTAGATTCTCTTTCATAATTATTCGTTGCAGATTACTAGTCATTTCTCATTATTTGGCCAAGGTACGAGGATTTTTTCAATCGTTGATATAAGTTCTGATAGTTGACTTTTGTATAGGTTTCTTGGGAAAAAAAGCAAGGTACTTTGATTTTATTATCCAGAGACCGTTTGCTCTCGTGTACTATTTTAGATACTGCTCAAATGGAAATACCTGTAATAAGGTAAATAATAAATAAAAATAATTGTTATTTTGCAGGAATAATTCTTAAATTTAAAACAAACAATATATAAAAAGAAAAAAAGAAAATACATTGAAAAGTAACTCAAAGTAAAAAAAAAACACTTCAAACAAATATATAAGACCTTGTCACGAAAAATAAGAGCTTTCTTCATATATGAAAAGTGATTAAAATATACTTACTAAATGAATCAGTGAAATAATGACAAATCGGCAAAATTATTTTGCAGGAAGGGCTTTTACTGGTATTTTAGTTTTGATGGGTGTAAATGCGGATACTAAGATGAACTGCCATGATGTGTGGGTACCATGAGCAGTAACAAATTTGTAGATTTGGATAAAGTTGTACGATTTAATGATAGAGAGACAAGCGAAGAATGGCGAAAGCAAGATAAATTTGCACCTCTTCGAAATATGTTTGAATTATTAAACAACACATTCCTAAGTTTCTTTTTTCCATGAGTAAATGTCGTTATTAATGAGATGCTGTTCTTGTTTAGAGATAAGTGTCATACTAATAAAGTTTTTATGAAAGAAAAACCAGCAAAGTATGGAATTCTCATTCGGATGGTAGTAGATTATAAATCTCGTTACGTTCTGAAAATGGATGTTTATTCTGGAAATGTGGAAAGCACGACAAGAGAGTCTAAAGGACCAAAAGGTATTGTGAAGCGTCTAAACCAATAGTTAAACCTAGTTAAACCAATAAAGAATACATGTCGCAACCTTACTACAAATCGCTACTAAACTTCGGTAGATTTAGCAGAAGAACTATATGAAGATTTCGGACTCAGTCTGGTTGTTACAATGCAACAAACCCGCAAACATATACCTGACGTTAAGAACTTAAGATGGGAAACTATACTCAAATATGTTTGTCTTTACGGATTCCCAGTCCGGAACTACACCAGTTACCTATCTCTTCTATGTCCCTTGGATAAAGCCCACAAAAATACTATAGTCTGATAATAGTCTGATATAAATCTATTCTATAATGCGACCAAGGATGGAGTCGACACAATAAACCTAACGGCTATGAAATACGTTGCCAAGATATCTACACGAAGGTGGCCATTGTCAACATTTTTTACATTATTAGACATTCCTTAATTGAACGCATTTTTCTTATTTATACTTAAATATCTACACTTTAATATAAAACACTTAGAAGAAGGGTTGTTTTCTTTCAGAAGCTAGGCATCGAACTAATTAAGGTTCTTGTCCAACGAAAAACCGAGAATCTGAAGAGGTGGTATCTTCACATTGTAGTTGTAATATAGGTTATCTTGGGGCAAAAACTTAAAGGCGTAAATGAAGCTAAATCTGACGATAAATCTCACGCTACAAAAACGCGGTGTTTATATTTGTAACAACTTTTAATAAATATACTAGCAATTTACGAGGTGGACATTTTTTGCCCACCCTAGGGCATACATGGAACTTACATATTGTTGGGCAAGGGTTAAAGTTCCTCACCTGTCGCTTCAGCAGTTTTATTCTTAACCATTAATATAGGGTCCATTTCACATTTTGTATTTTTAAAATAATTACACACGTTTAATATTATTTGGCACTATGCGCTTTAATAATGCTACGTTTTTCTGTCCATTTTCAGCAAACTTCTTTGAAAATAAAATGATTTTAAAAACACACTGAATTTTTTTAATGCTAAGGCATAGCTTCATGCAAAGTAGCTTCAAATTTCAAATTTTCTATTTCTGGGCTAATGCAATAATATGCAAATTAGACGAAATAACGATATCTATATATGCCCCTTTGCCAAAAATAATTGTTATTTTGCAGGAATAATTCTTCAAATTTGAAACAAACAATATATAAAAAGAAAAAAAGAAAATACATTGAAAAGTAACTCAAAGTAAAAGAAAAATACTTCAAACAAATATATAAGACCCTTTCACGAAAAATAAGAGCTTTCTTCATATATGAAAAGTGATTAAAATATACTTACTAGATGAATCAGTAAAATAATGACAAATCGGCAAAATTATTTTGCAGAAAGTAAATGCGGATACTAAGATGAACTCATATGATTTGTGGTTAAAAGCATTTGATAGGGCCTTCTTCGTTGGTGCCATGAGCAGAAACAAATTTGTAGATTTGTTAAAAGTTTTACGATTTAATGATAGAGAGACAAGGGAAGAATGGCGAAAGCAAGATCAATTGTCTATATTAGTCCATACACTTCATATTTTTCGCTATTATGTGCCTTACCCCAGCACTCTTTCTCTATTTCATCTTGACTTGATTCGTCTATATCTATGTCATTCGTTATATGTTCTATGGTTCCTTTTTAAATAATGGTATAATTATAGTCGTCTATACTCGTCTATTTGATAACTAAGTATATATTTTATTTATACTTAAAGCATTAAAGCGAAGATCTATAAAAACTAAGGAACAGGTTAAATTCAACTAATTGGTATACCAGCGCCATCGTTTGCTTAGTCTCTCTACTAATGTGAAAGTCCAATATGAGTGTTCACTCACATTCACAGGTAAAAAACAGAAAACTATTCTAAGAATCAAAAGCGTGCATAATATACAACTAATATACTATAATAGTACTTAAATAAAATAAAAAATAAATCATAATTATTATATTAAAATTAAATAATAATAATTTACTTATTTTTACTAACACTATTGTTATGAGAAAAATTTTTTTTAATGTTTTAGTAAACCATCGTTATTTCCATAGAAATGTACAAAAAATTAAATTTTTTTGTACTGTATCCTTCAAGTAATTTCTCAGAAGCCGTTATAACTAATGTAGCCAATTAGTCCATATAGTGAGGCCGCTTCCGTAGGAAAAATGGTTTATGATTCGGTTTCTTTCCGGATTACTATTCACAAAAGTCCACTTTAAACAAATCAGAAGGGTACCGAGCAAAATTTTGGGGCAGAAATGGTTTAAACTATTTTTTAAGCAAATTCCAAAAATAACATGTTTTTGCTCATAAAATATTTTTTTATATCTTTGGATCATTTTGGATTCTGTATAAAACTGTCTAATTTTACACATTTTACACTATACATCGTTGATTAATTTGGATATCGACTGGGTATCAAAAGAAATATTACGTTCTAAATAATTGAAGAAATCAATACCTTTAAAAGTCAGTTTCTATTTTAAATTTGGAGGAATATATTATAAATTTCTCCTTCCCTCCAATCTTAACCGATGCGTAGTAAATATGATTGTTGGTTTTTTTTTCCAAAGATTGTATTAATCTTTTTATGCTGTCTCTCTATTTATCCCTATTTTGGATGGCACTAGCAAAGTTTGTGTTTAATAATTTCTCGATTATATCGGTCAATCGGATTGGTGATCGCCCTTAAATTCTTCTTCCCTCTTTGGACTGTTTCTTCTTTTTCTTTTTCTTCCTTAGCTTTTCCTATTCCATGGCATCTTTTTCATCTTAATCTTTCTCTTTTAAGTCCTCTGCCACACAGTCTTTCCATCTTCTCCTCGGTTTTCACTTACCTCTCTTTCCATCAATTTCCAACAGCTCTATACTCCGTCGCACATAGTTTTCATTACTACGTCTGTCATGATCATGACCAAACAATTACAGTATTTGTTCTTGAATTCTTTATGAGACTGTAGTCACCCCTGTTCTTTCCTTAATCAAGTCGTTCCTGATCCTCTCCCTTCTAGTCGTACCCAAAATCCACCGCAACATTTTCGTTTCAGCTACCTTTATCTTCTTTTTCTGATTTCTCTTTACAGGCCATACTTTACTTCTTCGATTTTTCGATCACACGGTACTACGCTTATTCTCTTCCCGCTAAACCACCCAGCCTGTATCCTGTGGGCCATTTATCGATCCATTATCGCGTTTTTCGTTTTATAGAAATTATAGTTTTTCTCCAACTAATTTAATGTCCGCCCAGCCATTCCTGCTCCACCTAACCACTTATACTTCGTTTTTAACCTTCTAATCTTAAGTGTTTCCCATTTAATAACCCTTCTCAATCTCTCACACTTCTCATCCTACATTTCTTTGCTCTCCTCCACTAGCACGACATTATCTCTAAAGAATATCGATTAAGGAGCTAACTCCTTACCTTCTCTGTCAGTATATCCATAACGAGAAAAAAGATGTATTGACTCAGTAAACAGCCTTGATGCAAACCAACTGTCACTGGAAAACTTTCGGTCAATCCTACAGAAGTCCTTACTTTGGTATACGCTCCATACATATCCTTCACGAATCTTACGTACTTTTCAGGAACCCATCCCACTCTCTTTCTCTCTTTCATACACCTCCATGACTATAAATACCAAATGTAGCTCTCTTTTCTTCCCGCCGTATTTCTCTAGCAACTCTCACAAAGCAAAAAAACATTGTCCCCCTTCCTTGCATAAATCCAAACTGGTCTTCTCCTATCAATGTATTTTTGTATAGCCTTTGCTCTACAGTTATCTCTTTAATTTTTATTGTGTCCGATATTACATATCTGTATCCCTTTGGCATTCTTTCTTCCCCATATATCCTACTCAGCATTTGCCACAAAACATTAACCCCTTTCCCTCTCAGAGTCATCCAAACCTCCACAGGTTTTTAGTCGAGTCCTACTGCCTTACCATTCTTCATCTTATTTAACGTCATGACAATCTCATTTTTTGCTACTCTTAACTTTTTGCTTAAGCAATCTATCCTTTACTGTAAGTTGTTTTAATATCGATACATTAGTGTGATGATCAATCCAGCATATTCTTAACATGCGGCAGTATACCCACATTTTGAAAGCGTCTAGTTTATTTTTATCCGCTTTCTTTAAGTGTCATGTTTCGGATGCATATGTGGCTATGAGAAAAATGAGTGCCCTTACCAGCCTTAGTTTTGTGTGTCTTGTGATGCTAGAATTTTTCCAAATTGTTACCAGCATCATAGCTGTTCTAGCCATAGTCAACCTTCTACGTATCTCTCTGTCACACCCTCCGTCATTTGTTATTAGGGACCCAGGTATATGAAACTATATACTACTTCAAAGCCCCCAATTTCTTTAATGTGTTGAAGATTATTCCGAGCTCTGTCTACTATCATGATCTTTGTCTTACTCCTATGTAGCTTTAGTCCATGTTTTGCTTTTCTCCTCCAGACATCTCAATATGTCTTCCATTTCTTCTTGATTCGCCACGATTGTCATCAGCATATCTCAAGTTACTGATTTTTTAACCTCCTACTGATATTCCACCCTTCCATACGTCTAGTACCTTTCGTATAATGTGTTCACTGTTGGCTCGCAAATAGAGTTGGCCAGATTATGCATCCCTGCCTGACACCTACCTCTGTTCTAAAATTATCGGAATGAGTGTTGTTTATTTTTACTGTGCACTTATTATTTTCATATAGACTTCTAATTAGTTGAATTAAGTGGTGGGGTGTTCCCATTTCCGCTAGTATGGACCATAGCTGCTGCCGTTTGACTTTATCGAAGGCCTTTGTGTAATCCACAAAGCACGTAAGCATAGGAGTATTGAATTCACGAGTTTTTTTTATTAGCTCTTTAACATTAAGGATGTGTTCTCTTGTGCCTTTTCCTGGGATAAATCCCGATATCTGAGGCAATAGAAAAGCTTTTAGTCTTTGATGTATTACATGAAGTAGAACCTTGCTAGCATGGAATATTAGGGTTACCGTTCTGTAGTTGCTGCAATCTAGCGGAGTTCCCTTTTTGAATATAGGGATGAAAGTGGATGTTGTCCAGTCGTTGGGCCACTCTCCGGTTTTCCAAATCTTTTTGGAGATCATATGCATAACATTTACTCCAACATCTCCAGTCTCTTTTAAAACTTCTGCGGTAATCTGGTCTGCGCCAGGAGATTTTCTATTTTTAACTTTTTTATCGCCTTTTCTACCTCTGACTTTAGAATGTTTGGTTCTCTCTCTGCAGTGAACTCGTCGTGATTTGCATTCTGGGGATCATCTGCATATAGACTTTGACAATATTTTCTCCAAACCTTCGCAATCCCTTTCTCGTCATTATAATGTTGGTTTTGATCCAATATTGTTTGTGTGATTGGTTTAAATTCTCTGGATAGATATCGGACTTTGTTATATAGCTCATGGGATTCATACTTGTTTGCATGTCTCTCTAGTTCTTAGCATTCTTCATTTATATGTTTATTTTTATCATGCCTAGATGCTCCTTTAATTTCCCTATTTAACCTTGCTGAGGCATAGCTGAATAAAAAAAAAACAGTTTTTGTTCACGATTAACCTTAGTGTTTTTGGTAATGTGTGTTTTTCCAGATTTTAGTGAGGTTGGAAATAGCGGTTCTCTATGTCGTCGAATTTTCTGTTTACAGCTTTCATAATTGCTGACTGTGCTACCTAAATAAATGAAACTTTTAACTACTTTATATCCAGTAATGTTTTAAATTTCTATTTTGCTAGTTGTTAGTTCTATCGAAAATCATTACTTTTTTCTGGTTTTTATGAATTCATAGTCCAGGTTCTTGTCTCCCATAGTTCTTTTTACTATAACAAGTTAACATGTATCTCTGTATACACATTGTCAAGATATGCATTATGAACTTGTCTACAATCTCTTTAGATATGGGATGAATTTATAATATAATAAAAATTGTAAACAAATAAGTCTTCTTTTTAATACAATAAATTTTATTTACAATATACAATAATACTTAAAAACGTTTTAACCTACTAAACTTAACAAACAACATAGATCTAACTTAAAACAGTCAATAAGTGTAATAATGTAAGAATGTTTAAATATTCTAATAAATCAACAAAAAGTAAAATGTAAACAATATAATGTGTTGCCTAAAGTTACACATGAATACTATTTAAAGGTTGCCTTGTCATAGCGTTTTTGATTTTTTGAAAGTTTATCCATTTTTAGTGGCGTCACAAACAAACAAACGGTGTTTGTAAAACTGTATTAATAGAAAACATTCTTCAGTATTGTAGTTGTACTGAAAAGGTCTATGGGAACATAAAAAAACAATAATTAAAGAATTATTCAAGTTTTCAGTAAAGAGGACAGTAAAGAAAATGTTCCCAATTACGAGTGGAAAAGTGAATATTACGACTTTTCTAAATGATCCGCTCTACTAGCTAGTTTAGCAACCTACTATCTCTGAAGTCTGGAGGTTTACGTAGATATTAACCTGGAGTTTTATGTAGACGAACATTTATATTTTTTCTTTTCCATAATTTAATTCAGCTTAGCCAAGGTGTTAAATCAGCTACTTCTATATCTTCTGCTTTATACTATATCTTTTCTTAATTTTTTATTTCTTATGTAGTGAGTTGGGTTAAGTACTAATATTCATTTAATATTAACAGGTGTTGTATCGACAGATATTGTTTCTTTTTCTAAAGGTGCCTATATTCTAGTGATATTAACGACCTCATTGGCCCATCTTATTCTATTCACGGTAGCTTAGAATAGAGCAGTTGATATTAGACCAGTCCATTTCCTAAGATTGGCCAGCCAGGACATACGTTTGCACCCAGGGCCTCTCTTGCCCTCACTCTTGCCTTGTAGAATTAACTGATGAAGTGGGTATTTATTATTATGAATAATGTGGCAAAACAAAGCCAATTTTCTGTTCTTTATGGTGTTGTATTCATTTCTTTGTCTTTTCTTAGCCCCTTAAGAATACTTATTTTAGTTAAGTGGTCTATAATATATAGGACCCGTAATATACAATAGTAGCACTGCATTTCAAATGCCTCTAAGCGTTTTATGGTACCTTTTGTAAGACTCCAGCTTTCTACTTCGTAAAAGAAGATACTGAACACGTAAAACCTAAGAAGTTATAGGTAATCTTCCTAAGACGGTTAAAAAGCTTCTGGCTTTTTTCAATTTTTCAATACCAGTTTTTATTTTGTAACTATGATCCCAGGTATACAGATTACAACCCAGATATCATATTCTCTCTACTCTTTTAACGCTGTATCATTTATTGTAATTTTGGAATTTATGTTGGTATTCTTACTAATGATCATTATTGTTGTCTTCTTAAAATTTAGTTTTAAGTCGTATTTGTAACATGTTTCTACAACATTATTCACCATCTTTCTGGCCCCTGCGCACATCTGCTAACAATACGGTATCTTTTGCATACCTAATATTGTTTATAAGTTAGACATTTACTCCAATACTATCTTCTGATTCGTCCAAAGGTACTCGTCTCTTCTTTTACGGGTATATATTAAATAATTCTGCTGACAGTGACCTGTTAAACTCATTTTCCGACTGTGCATATCTCGGACAGCTCATTTTCGAATCGTACTGTTGGTTTTTATTGGGGATATAAGCTTAAGATTAGTGTTAAATCCATACCATTGAGAGCCGATATTTTAAGGATATTGATTAGATTTCCATGAGGTACTTTACCAAATGCCTTCTCTAAATTAACGAAATATGCATACACATCGTAGTTGACATCCTTGTCTCTCTATATTAGAACTTGCAAACTAAACTTTCTGGTTGAGAGTTTTGCTTTGACACTAAATTGGACTTCACTCAGGTGTTCTTCTAATTTAGTGTATATGAGCGGGTAAATGATAGTAAGAAGTACGTTTAGTACATGGCTCAGCACAGTAATTAATCTATGTTCTTCACATTTCCTAGCGTGGCTTTTTTTACAAGTGGAATGAATATTGATAGTAGCCAGTCTTTTGGTAAGTGACCAGTCTTATATATGTTGTTGAATAGCTTTGTAAGACCTGCAATTTGGTGTGCCTCTAATAACGTTAAAATTTCACCATGAATCATCAGGTCCTGGTGATTTCCCATCTGCAATTCGCTTAATAGGCTATTTTTTCGTTTGTTATTTCTGGGGCATACAGATTGTCTATTTCAGTTATACTTTTAGCTGTATCTTCAGAGAATTCTTGCATGTATTCTTTCTATCTTCTTAATTTATCTTCAATTGTAGTTAAAATCTGGCCTTCGATGTAGACAACTATACCTGTATTGCGTTGTTTTCTGGTGTTATGTACCTGTTTAAAATTTTTGTGCATATAGAAATCATCATATTTGTTTTGTAGTATTTTAATTTCATTATATTTCTCCACCATCCATGCATCCATCCATTCATTGTAATTATTACCTTTTAATTTCCCTCGCCCTTTAATCATCTGCAATATTTCATCTGGCATCCATTCTTGCATTTTTATATATAACGTTAACTATTAATAAATTGATTATGTATTTTCTGGTGTTAAGATATCCACAACCCTCCAGTAGGGATCTATGAAGTGAGTAACACCAAATCACAAACCCCATCACTTGCTGTACTGCTTAATTAGGTCGACTCGATACAGCCTATTCTAGTATTAGTAGCAGATGTACGAGTATTTAGAGTTTTGAAGAACATTCGTTAGCTTTTTTGTTTTCTTTCCAGTCTTTGAAACATCGATCCACTAGCACTAGTTCATTGACAGTGAAGCGAATGCTATTAGTCCGCCTGGGTCGCTCGACAATTTATTATATTTATCTAAAATTTTACCCTCCTCCAGCTTCTGTATTAAGTACAAATCAATCTTGTGATTTTTTTTTTACTTTGAATCGAAAATATACGATTCACAAATATAAAAATATAAATTAATATATAAATAAATAACAAATTTTATAATGCTAAAACATCTAAAAATAATAAATTGGTACGAATATTGCACAAATATTAAAAACTTCACATCCAGCTAATAAAAACTCTTAAATCTAAAATGGCAGTTTAAAATTTGCTGGAATATTTAGTACACTGAGCTTAATTTTTTTGTAATTCAGTATATGGAAAGTGATAGCTATATTTATAGAAGAATTTATATATAATCGGGTATACATTCTAATGAGTATTATAATATACATCTACTTTTTATAAATCGAAGAAGCATATACTATACATATATTGGATTAAAAGTACTATATGAAAATTTTTGGATATTTCGGTACAAACCAGAAACTGTAATGTAATTCCTACTAAAAAAAAATTGTAAACAAATAAGAGATTATCAAAAAAATCAAATTATGTTGCATAAAAGTCGAGTTATTAAATAGTTTTTCCAAGTGAAGCGACCAGAGTATGGCAAAAATCACCATAATAGTAACATAAAAAAACTAGTTGATGCTTAAGTAAAAATCAACCTTAAGAACCAAAGAACCTTAAGGAATTTAAAAGAAGTAGACTAGCTTAAAAATCTTAGAGAAAAGACTCAACATAGAGAAAAGATGAACATTTTAAATGAAACCAAAATTCAAATACCAGACAACGCACACGAAAGCCTTTGCCATAAGAGAAAAAAAAAATTAAAACCAGTTCAGAAAGCATAAAGAAAATAGAACAGTAAATGACACTAAAAATGTATACATGAACAAGTGAAATTTGATAAACAAAAGAAAATCTGAAAATAAAAAAATGTAAGAAAATAGGAGGAAAAGATAACAGTAAAACAGGACATGTACATAAAATTCCTAATAATGTTGCTGTAAAATGTTAAAAAGGATATTAGATTTCAATGTCTTAAATACACGTTGAGAAGCACAAACAAATTTAAGAAAGATAATCTCCTAAAATTATTTGCAGATACAAACCAGATGGCAGCCAAATAATACAAAACAAAACAATCTTCGCATATTAACAGCGGATTGTATGCGCTGTAAAATAAACATACTTCAACAAACCTCTTGGAGAAGACTCTGTTGTAGCACAACACTTTAAACACCCCAGTGAAATGGTATATAGTTAACAAATTAACGTACTTCTTTAATGAAATATATTAAACAGGAACGCTCCCAAAGGACTGGCTAACTTCCACACACATAGAAATCCTCCCAAAAAGAATAAGGTAAGAAAATGCGAGGACCTAGAATGATAAGACTTATGAGCTATGCTGTAAATATCTCTCATGCGGATCATTCACAACAGAATTCATAATAATCTTAGTCGATCCTAGTTCCTAGATTAAAGCAATTCTAGGGTTGATACGAAAAGATATTTAAAAGCTCAAAGAAAACTTTACGCTTGCTCTGTTAATTACAGAAAGGCTCTCGACCGTTTGAAGCACGACATACTGATTCAAATCCTACAAGAGATCATGCTCGATGGACGTGCTTATCCGAAAAAATGCATAAAACATCAGAAATAAAGGATACACTATTCTTATCACTTTTAAAACTGCAAAGGTAGCTGTTGGTATTCTACTGTTATTCTTTTGTTTTTTTTTTTTTTGAAGTTGACTTGCGTTAATTTAATCTCAAGAATTATAGTTGTAATTCCCGAAACAGCGGTTGCTATTGTTGCGTTGCTTCAAGACAAAAGAAGTGAGCGATATGTTGTTCAAAAGTATGAAATATCCAATAGTACTGTGCACCGTATCCTTACATGTTGCTTGGCAACCGAAGCTTATACTAGACGACCTGGAACCGGTCCCCAACGAAGAACTAGTGCCCGTGATGATCGCTTCATCCTCTTACAAAGTTTACGAGATCGTCGTGCCACGGCTGTACAGATCCGAAATCGACTTTAGTATAGTATTTTTTATATAAAAATCAGTGCACGCCACAATTTATATAAAGTGACGTCACTTATATTTAAAATTTCCAGAACGTCAACGTTAGAGTTCAAATTTTCCTAACACAGCTAATAATACGAAACCCATACGGAACTGCTCGATCTTTCATAGGCGTCAACATGGTATAATAATCAGAAAAATGTAATCATCGTTATATTGGTAATTTTAGAATAATATTGATTAAATAACCAAAACATTTGTTATTATTAATAATATAAATTTTATGAAATAATTCTTTAAGTCTAATATTCCATAAAATAATAATTTTAATTAAATATATTAGACAATTGTACGCAACTGGTATGGGAATACTTAAAAATTTTTGACAGTTCAGCGTGTGGTAAAATTGTTTAAAGTGTTGCTGCTCTTTTAGAGTAAGAATTTTGTTTATGTTTTGATTTCTTACATAATTTGATCATAATATATTATATATTAATAAATTGTATTTATAAATACATATTAAATTTATATTAATAGCGTTAAAAACTAATTATTGTTGTGTATTGTGATTGTGCTATGCCAAAACAACTAAATAGTCTGTAGAAAGCTGATGGGCTTTCATATAAGATAGATTATTTTGAACAAGAAATAATGGCGGGACGTTTTTATTATTAATGCTCTAAAAGTGGTAAGTTTAAAATTTAGAATATCTAATTTTGTATTAAAATGTTTTCCTATGTATTTAAGTGTGTTGCAGTAATCTTAAAACTAAGTGTATTTACTGTTAACATAATAGTTTGACAAATAGTTGACATTTTAAAAATTCCTCACTTACTAACTATTCTAATGTTTTGGCAACGCTGTGGGGTTCTGACGTCGTAAATCTTGAGAATGACGTGCACGCATTTTTATATGAAAAATACTATATGTCTGGAATACTAACGTAAGGTAACGAACAATTAGACGAAGGCTTAAAGAAGCAAATTTAAGCAGTCGCAGACCTTCAACAGGCCTACAACTTTTTAGGAGCCATCGAGTTGCGCGGCTTGAGTTTGCCAGAAACCATGCTCATTCTACTATAAATAATTGGAGGCACGTTTTATTTACCGATGAGTGCAGGTTTACGTTGCGGTCTCCAGATGGCCGTGAGAGAGTATGGCGATATACCTTCAGTCCTAGGGTAGGCTATGAAGGGGGCTCAATTATGGTGTGGGCTGCAATTTCTCTAGAGGCACGTACAGAATTGTATATCGTTCTGAGATGCTCCATAACAGCTGCCAGGTACTTCGATGAAATTCTCCAAGATTTTGTTGTGTCTTACGTTAGTTGTGTTGGAAATGACTTTGTTCTAATGCATGATAATGCCAAGCCTCACAGTGCAAGAATCATTCAACAGGTTTTAAATAAAGTAAACATACCTGTAATGGATTGGCTAGCATTGAGTCCAGACGCAAACCCAATTAAATATGTTTGAGACATGCTTGGACAAAGAATATGAAGTAATGTTCCTGCCCCTTTAACCTTAAATCAGTTACAAGAAGCTCTTTTAGAGAAATGGAAACTTATTCCTGAACAAAACATTTCTCATCTGATATTAGGCGTGCCAAGGAATATTCAGGCAATAATTCGAGCACGTGGAGAATTTTTTTACGACATTTACTTACGTTTTTACCTTAATTTTTAAATTGTTATCTACTGAAACAGTTCTTTTTTCAAAAGTTAAATTCTTATTAGAAATTACTTGAAACAGATTGTTTCGTTTGTGTTTCCGTTATTATAATTTTATTTAGCGTATGGCATTTCGACACATATACAATACTACAATACACGACTACAATATTACAATAAATATTGCAATAAACGTTAAAATTGACTAGATATTAAAATACTTAAATTATGTCCAGTTTATAGGAAAACGTCGAGGTTGTTTATATAGTTAATCGACTCGATCGTCGGAAACAGAAAGTCTTGTGAACTGCCCTTGTAGGCTCGCTGGTGGCACTCCTCCGTTATGTGCTTGATATATTGGACCTCGCTGCAGCTGCATGACGGTGATGGTATGCAACATATCTGCACATCGACCATGTTGAGTTCTAATGTAGTTAAGTGTGCACCAGGTCTTACGTGGTAGGTCAAATCCAGAAGATGTCTCTGTGATGCAAGGTATGACTGTATTTGGTTGAGCTGCCGACCATTCATGGATTCATTTGGTGATCATGTTGAACTCTGTGGCTGCGGCTGATTCTGCAGTTTGTATTGGAGATTTTCTGGAGCGCAGTCGACTTTTGGTTGTATCTTCTGGATATTATAACAATAAAAGTTTTAAGAGAATTAAAATTTAACTTTTTTATTTTAAAAATGTAACTGCTCCGTTTTTCATGCCAGTGAGTGTATATTACCAAATTATAATATTTATTTTATCAAATATTTATTTTCTTTTTTTTTACAATGTCTTATTGATGAGAAATTTTAGTATATTAAAAGTTTTATTATTCTCTATTATTAGTCTCTGGTATGACACTTTACAAACCATACAAGAAAGATCAATAAATAAAGTAATAAGACCTAAAGATACTTTTAAGTATAGTTGGAAAAGACTAGCTTGTACTCGATTACTTAACAAATTCTACCACTTTCCATATATTTAAAAATACAACTTACATTTATTCATCTTATTGCTGATACTGAATATTCTTAGCATATCTGACATACCCACGATTAGGTAAAGAGCGATATAACCTAGTTACATCTGTATTATCCTTTCCTGGTGTCGCTTCTTCAGGTGGAAAGTAATAATGAAAGCTTGGTGCTTGGACAGCAGTAGTCTGAAAATAATTGGAGGCTAATTTAGGTTTCCTTCTCGTATGTTTTGTACGCTGGATCCCCTTTGTATTGTAGGTACTTAAACCTGGAGTTGTTTTGGGTTTTTTGTTAGAAGTAAACGTCCCTGGAATATTTGGTTGTGTGATGCTGTCTTTAGATTTTGATTTAATAGGTTTAAATCCAGTTTCTACATAAGGATCACTAGGTACATCGTTGTTTTGGTGATAATAATCTTGAAGGTACTTCCTGATTTCTGCTTCAGTTAGTTCATGTGAAGGCTGTACAGATACGTCTTTGGCTGAGTATTTGTATGATTGAAACTGCTTACTTTCCTCGGGATTTTTAAGGTTAATCTCTACAGGATTAAGAACGCTAATATCGACGGGCTCTACATGGCTACCTTTAATTACACTTAAATCAATTGGTAGTTCCGGAACTAAGTTTTCATATTCTTCTTTAGTAGTTAACTGGGATTTAATTGCGTTAGGATTTTGAGATTTGTAGCGGTGCTTAGTTTTAACTGGCGTATGCTGTGATTCTTCTGCACTTTCTTCCTGGTGAATGTACGCATAGTTTTGTTTTACCAAATCTTCTTGTGCTTGGTGACTGGAAGCTTCAGCTTCATATTTAGCTTCTTCTTGTTCTGGAAAAATATACTTATATTGTACATTGTACTCTGGATCTTTAGGTTCCTGGTGTAATTTCTGACCCTCGTAGCTATGGTGCAAAATTAACTCATTGTGACTAGATGGTTCATCTTTTGAATGTATGTGGGTGATTGGATGTTTAAAAGAACCTGTGTGTTTGACAACGGCATTAAAGCCACTGTGTTCGTCCGCGCTGTAGTCTACGGTTCTAATAGAACCATCTGGTTCGACAAGGGAGTAATGACCTGTTATTTTATTTCCATCTTTCTTTTCCCATTGGTGTTTAATATCCCCTGTGTGGTAATCTTTTACTCCATAACTAAAACTGTAGTCAGTGGGTTTCTAAAAACAAACAAATAATATTAATTATTACTTAAATTATATAGAAAATTGAATTAATCATTGGAGTATATATAATCGTCAATAATAATTTAGATTATTACAAAGTGAGCAACATCAGCAACAAATACTATTTTCGTTATAAGATAGCTGATCATAAACTAATTACATGGAACTCGTTGGACTTGAGAAAGCGTATGTAGGTTTTACTACGGATTTTCAGGTGGACATAGGTGAAAAGAAGTTCCCAAATCATTTAATAGAAAAAAATTAATAGTTTAATTTCCTGGTACTGAAATAATTAAATTAAAACAAAGACTGTACCAGTAGAGACAAACTTTTGAAGAAAAAAGACAAAAAGACAAAATAAAAGTACGACAAAAATAGAGTATGTGGAATATTTATTTGAAGACGGATTTATTACAACCAAGACGTTCACTTTGCGTGCTGAAGTATTTGTAAAATGTAATAGTTTAAGAATCTCGGATCAAAACTAAAATAGGAAGCAATGGAAAACTACATCGAGATGAATATAGAGTTAGAGCGGAATAGATCAAATGAGAGGAGGCGAGGGTTGTTTATGTGTTATGTTATGCAAGTTTTTGTGTATGTTGTTGATATTTATTCTTCTTCTTCTTGATGTGCCTATTCGTTACCAATGTTGGCGATCATCGTGGCAATCTTTATCTTATCTGCAGCAGCGCGGAAAAGCTGCACAAATGTTGTATTGAACCAGATTCTGAGGTTCTTTAACCAAGATAGAAGATGTTCTTCTTCTTCCTGGACCTTAATTTCCAAATATTTTTACTTGCAGGATGGATTGAAGGAGAGTATATCTGGATTCATTTCGCATAATATGTCCGAAGAACTGTAACTTTCGAGATTTGATGGTGGTCAGTACTTCTCGATTCTTATTCATTCTTCTGAGGACCTCCTCATTCGTGACTCGGTCAGTCCACGAGATCTTAAGCATTCTCCGATATAGCCTCATCTCAAATGCTTCCAGTTTTCTGCACATATCTTCGTTCAAGGTCCACGATTCAACACCATAAAAAAGGACATAGAAGACGTAGCATCGCAGCATTCTTACTTTTGTATCAAGAGAGAGGTTGTGACTCTTGAAGAAGGCCCCCATCCCATCCCATCCCCATGATATTTATAATGTATATTATATATAGTTTATATAAATAATATACAATTTTAAAATTATTCTTCTTTTTCTTAATTTTATGTAGACATGACTCTGTCTGTTTTTCAATGTGCCTGCAGTAAGTTGTCGGTCCATCTTTTTCGTGGTCTTCTTACTGATCGTCCTCCTATTGAAGAACCGTCTATCGCCGTCTTTACTTCTTTATCTGTTTTCATTCGGCTTATAGGATCGTTCCATTCTACTGTTTTGTTTCTTATCCAGTCCTTGATATTCAAATATTTAATTACATACTATATAATATAGGTAACTACAAGTTAATATAAGTGTCACAATAGTCAGAAGCATGCTTAAGGATATTGGTTTTAATCCAAAACGGCCTGCCAGTTTTTCCCATGGCACAAAACTCAACGGTTGCAATTTGCAAGAGCTTATGTTAATTGAAACGAACATAAATGGGGAAGAATTTTTTTCACAGTTGAAACAAAAATACAATTATGGAAGCTAGTTGGATGTGGTCAAGTATACAGAAGGTCTAGGGAACATTTCGCAAAATGTAATCTTGTACACAGTGTTAGCTTTGGTGACGGTTCTATTATGCTATGGCGTGTCGTTAGTTGGGAGAGTGGTACGGATCTTACCAAGATAAATATTCGAATAAATGCTGACTAATATTTATTCTGGGTTCATTGGATATGATAACCTTATGCTACTGCATGATAATGCCAGTGCACATGCCGCAGGAACAGTTTCATACAATATCATGAAGATGTCAGACTTGGGGCGCTCCATTGGCAACCAATGACTTCTGATGAAAACCTCATAGAACATGTATAACACATCCAAAAACGACGTACACGATCAAGAAATCTGGCTCTAAACTTAATTAAGAATTAAGAATTACTGCACAGAAGGAATCAAATCGACTTCCACAAGGAACCATCCAAGACTTTTTGTGAAGTCTGCCTAAAAGAATGCAGTCTATCACTAGAGCTAGAGAAGGAAATCCTAAGCACTAAATTGTTACAACGTTGCCATAAAAAAGTATTGTGTTCTTATTGTTTTCCTTTTTGGTTATATGTTTTAAGCAAAATCAAACTATTTCATCACTTTCTTTACAAATTTGTTGTAGCTCTTCAATATGCAAGTTACTTGAGAATGAATTTTCGTAAATTCTTCAGCACAACTTGTTTAGCAATAAAAGTATAATAGTTTTCAAAAGAAAGAAACATATTTCACAAACAAACTCAAAATAAAATATGTAATATTGTTTGTCTGTGAGTATATATTAATTTCATAACACCGATAGGGAAGACCTAAAAATGTTTGCAAACATCTACTGGAAAGAAACAGAAAAAACAAAACCAAAAAATGAGTTAATCGATCTAATTAGTTTTGAAAGAGTAATATGTCAGATTGCTTTTTAGGCCCCTTACTTGCAAAATTTTTAAGAAATCTATGGAAAATACAACAAATGGAATACAAGTAAATAGTAAATACATTACTAATTCAAAATATGCGAAAGACAGTGATATTGCAAATATCAATAAAGCATTGCTACAAAGA
Organism: Diabrotica undecimpunctata; assembly: GCF_040954645.1. NCBI lineage: Eukaryota > Metazoa > Arthropoda > Insecta > Coleoptera > Chrysomelidae > Diabrotica > Diabrotica undecimpunctata. The sequence continues at coordinate 113,781,044 of NC_092810.1, forward strand.
TGTGATCAGTATAGTAGCAACTTATGAAGAATTAGGAATAAAACTTAGAACAAAGCAGCTTGCAATCAGCAGATCGAACGATTGCCAAAGAGAGCAATAACTAGTGTTGCAAGTTTAACCAGTTTTATTACACTAGGAAAACATGCCTCTGTCTCTCTCTCTCTTGTCGTTTCCTCATTGCTGAGGATCGTGATTTCCTACAATGCGGGCTGTCAATTCTCTCCATCTCTTGCGATTTTGGGCTGCTCTCATGGACTCGGAAAACGTCTCTCCAGTGGCTTTCTGTACTTGATCTGACCATCGGATAGGTGAGCGTCCTCTGCCTCTACGTCCTTCTACGTTTCCGCATACAATTAATCTTTCTAAGTTGTCATTGTCTCTTCTCGCAATGTGGCCAAAAAACTTTAAACTATTTGCAAGACACTGAGAGGAGAGTCTGGTCTGAATGTTTAGCTCTTCGAGAATCGACTGATTGGATCTGTGCTCCGTCCACGAGACGCGTAGCATTCGTCTCCAGCACCACATTTCGAATGCGTCAATCCTTTTCCTATCCTTTGATTTTATTGTCCATGTTTCGGCACCGTAACTGAAGATTGAAAAAATGAGTGTCCGTACCAGTCTCATTTTGAGTTTTTTGGATAAAGAGCGGTCCTTCCATATTTTTGACAGTCGACTCATCGCGTTCTTGGCCATCCCTATTCTTCTGCGAATTTCCGTATGGGAGGAGGCTGCATTGCTTAAGGAAGATCCTAGATAAGTGAACTCGTCTACTTTCTCGAATTGATTTAGGACGCCTGTTGTTTGGAGGATATTCGCGTGGTCCACAATCATGATTTTTGTTTTCTGATTATTAATCTTGAGCCCACACTTGTTGCTTTCGGTTTCTACTCTCTTTATCAGTCTCGACATCTCCTCTTCAGATGTTGCTATCAGTGTTGTATCGTCTGCGAATCTTAAGTTTGAGATCTTTTTTCCTGCAATGGAGATGCCGCCTCTCCATCCATCGAGTGCGTTCCTCATTATGTATTCTCCATATAAATTGAACAGGTCTGGAGATAGTATGCACCCTTGTCGTACACCTCTGCTGGTTTTGAAGGTATCAGATTGCTGGTTTTCAATTCTTATTTTAACTGAGTTATCTTCGTATAAGTTTTTAATTAATATTGCCAAATGATCTGGAACTCCCATCTCATGAAGAACTGTCCAGAGAACTTCCCACTTCACACAATCAAATGCCTTTTGGTAGTCTAGAAAACAGATTATTATTGGAATTTTAAATTCGCGGGCCTTTTCTATGAGCTGCCGCAATGCCTCTGTATTGCAGGCAAAAAAACCAAAAATTCAATGTACTTAACTTTGACGATATAAGTTTAAAAGACAATATTAAAAACGAATTTAGCAATAATAAAGAACATCCAAGAAAAACTGGAAGATCCTGGAATGAATTTAAAAGCCAAATTAATGAATTCTCCACAAACAACGATTATATAAACAACTTAAAAAATAAATGGATGACAGAAGACATCTTGAAATTGATGGAACAACGTCGAGTTAAAAAATCGAATGAAATGGAATATAGACATCTAGAGAGAAGAATTAAAAGGTACTTAAAATTAGCCAGAAAAAAATGAACGAGAGAAAGGTGGGACAAAATGAAGGATGTAATATCTAGGCACGACTTATTTAATGTGCACAAAAAAGTAAAAGAAATAAATTTAAAAACCAAGTGCTGTTTGTACTAATTGACAATAACAACAAACTTATTGTAAATAAAAACCAAATAAGAAGAGAACGGCAACTTTATTTATCAGAGTTGTTTGAACATGACAGAAATAATATTACAGAATTCTACCAAACTTGTATTGACGACCCAGAAACTATAAAATCAGAGACGTAATGCGTTATAAAAAAATGCTAAAATTAGGAATACTTGTAGTTCAGACGATACACCAATTGAGTTGCTTAAGCGAAAAGGTGAATATAATTTAAAAGCAGTGCTAAAACTTGTTAATGCAGTAAGTATATTACACTAATGTTATTGCCACAAACTATCACGAGTGCATCTTTGTCGCCTTACCTAAAATACAAAACAAAAAAAAGGGCTCAGGATATCAATTATTGAGCCTAATGAGCTACACTTTTAAGATTTTCCTAAGAAAATTTTGAAACAGAATTAAATACTTTAAAATAAGAACAGAAAATAAATGCTTAAAAATGTATAAATAGATAATAAAGATATTCGTGTCATTAAAAATCTGTACTCGAATCAAACTACTATTATAAAATTTAGAGATAACTACACCGACGAAATCTCCATACAATGAGGACTCATTTTGTCCCCAAACATTGTTCAACGTTTACTCGGACCAGTTATATAAAAAAAACTCTTGAGAGATAGCCATGCGGAATAAAAATCAACGGGGACTTATTTCATATAATTAGAAACGCGGACTATACAGTAATTCTATCAGAAAATATTGGAGATCTCCAACTTTTGATTGATCGTATTCACGAAGTAGAAGACGAAATGAACATTAAACAGAATTGAAGTATAGGAAATGTGTATTTATAGACGGATGCTGAAGATACCTTGGACCGAAAAAAAAAAATAAGTACAAAGATAGAGGATTGCTAAAGACAAGGATGTGTGCTTTTCCCTTTACTTTTTAATATATATTCAGAAGAATTGTTTTAACAGGCATTAGAAGACCTAAATGAAGGCATCACTTCTTAATAATCTTAGATACGCAGATGACACAATACTCCTTGCGGACAGCAGAGAAGGACTATAGATCTTTGTTGATTGCATTACCCAATACTGCGAAAGGTATGGGATGCAGACAGGAGTATGGAAAGGCAGTTTTTATGCTAAAAAGGGAAAACTTTACGCTTTATGCGTAAAGGAAAACTTTTAGGCAGGGTGCACAGATATCAATACTTAGGTTGCGAACTAAATAAAGAATGGAATAGAAGTACTGAAATAAAACGGCGTACTGAGACAGCTAGAAGTAATTTTAATAAGTTGAAAGCAATATTATGCAATGGAAAACTCAACATCGAAATTATAACTAGAGTATTGAGATGCTACGTGTTCTATGTCCTGTTGTATGGAGTTGAGGCCTGGAGAATTACAGAGGCGACAGAGAAAAAACTCATTAACTTTAAAATGTGATGTTATCGAAGAATGTGACAAATATCTTGGACACAACACATAACAAATGCGGAAACGCTACGAAGAATGAAAAAAGATAAAGAAACACTCAACAATACACAACACAAAAAGATAAATAAAAGAAAAATGTGCTACTTTGGTGAAATACTAAGAAACGACAAATACGAATTGATGCGGCTGGTCATACAAGGAAAGGTGAAAGGCAAAAGAGGAACGGCTGCAGATAGAGTAAAATGGGCCATGATGATCGCCAATGTCCTTAGGGATGGGGCACGTTAAGAAGAGAAAAAGGACATATAGTGAAGGGAAATCGATATGGAATACTGCAACTAATCCTTAAGAGTAAAATAGAATACCTTAGAGGTGTAAGAAGAAAACAAGTTTCTTGGTTAAAAAACATTCGCAAATGGACTCAGGTATCAAATGCATGACAATTATTTCATTTGACAGAAGATCGAGAAGCCTTCGCAATGGTGATCGCCTACGTCGGATAATTCTGATATTGCAAGTGAAGTAGAAAAAGATTTTAAGATCTTACAAAAGACTTTTTGCAATTTTTTGTGTTTACGAGAAATTAACATGATGACTTTCCAACTGATGTGAATAATTAATATATTTCACTGATATCTAAGCAACCATGGGACTTTTAGGGACTAAGGCCTAAGGTAAACTCTAGTGTGGCAATGCCGATAGAAACCCGACCGACTGGCGGAACATAACAGTGTCACACTGATAATAATAACATAACTAGGTTTTAGTTCACAGCGGAATAGACGGCAATAAAACAGATGATGAACCTGCCAGAAGACCTCGTGACTGAAAAAAAAAGCCTTGATCCTAATGCGACATAACTCTCACTAGGAAAACATACCCGGTCAAACCGATAAAGTAGTCTTCGAATATGGCGGTTATAGTAAACTATAAAGCCGCTGTTTGTTTAGTTGAAATTTACTTTAAGCTCTACTTACGTAATCATCATGAGCTGGAGCATAAGAATGCAACGGATTCGAATTTGCGATTGCCATTAACAGTAACAGGCCCAATAATTTCTAAAAAAAAAAATAATAATTAGAAATTGTTAGCCAAAAGTGAGTCACCTCAATAAAAAATATCAGTTGAAAATTTTTGGTAATACCAAATTATTAAAAATTGTCTACATATCATTTTCTTAACAAAAAAGAAGTTCTTTTTTAAATCATTTTGCCTTATTCGCAGTTCTAGACTGTATTTTGGATATAACTGACATTCTAAATTATCTGTGGCTAAACATCTTGAGTTTTGCTTCCACTCTTTGGATATTATAAATAAAGCAGGCCTAATAAGGCTTTATTTACTGACATTATGTTAAGCGAATGGTTGAAAGCTTGTTACGTTATAAACGTCACATGTTTGTTATTGTTCTTTTTATAATTATTTTATTTTAATGTGTTTTGATGTTATTCATCTATTAATTTTGTCTTTTATTTTACTATTTTTATTCTAAAAATAGTTGGCGTCCAATTTTTTATTCAACTCTTCAATCAACCAAATATTCTATTTAATCTATATTTTTCATTTTTAATAATTTTATAGTAATTTATGTACAATAAAAATAATTAGTTGGTTTTTTTGTTCCAGCCAAATTAATTTTTCAGATTTACTTCTAAAATAAGACGTTCTCACACATAAGAAATTGAGCTAAAAGAGGCCTAACCATTTTTCTTTCAAAGAAAGTTGTGAGTTTTATCTACATTGGCTCCCAACTTTCGTAGGTAGTTATATTGTTACCCATTGGCACCCAACGTTTCTGATGGGTCGTCCAAAAGGTTACAAGCTTTCTGATCTCTCCACATTAGAAAATAGACAGTAACTGTATAAGAAGTCCCTCCTCCTTATTCCTTGAGCCCTTGTCAGGGCGTGGTGACACTGGAAATATTATTGGCCTGCTGCCTCCATTGGCTGGGATCCTTTGCCATATGGACGGCTTCATGTAGGGATTTCCCCACCAGAGTTTTCATTTGCTCTGCCCAACGTGTTGGAGATCTTCTTCTTGGTCTTCGGCCTTCTACCTTTCCTTCTACTACCAATAGTTTCAAAGTCCCCGTTCTTCTAGCTATATAGCCCAAGTAAATAAGGTATGCTCTTTTTCTATTTCTATAGATTCTCTAATTTCGCGTTTTATTTTAATTTCAATGTTAGCTAGCATCGTAGTTTGGTTCAAGTTTATTGTATGTCCTGTGTTTGAGACATCTTGTGCAAGGGACGACGTTTTTCTTCTCCTTTCAATGGCATTTCGATGTTCTTCTCATCTAACATTCATGTTGTTTATTTTTGTTTTGTAGTCTTGAATATTCATTACTACCGTGGCATTACCTTTGCCAGCTAAGAGTGGGATAATTTCTTTGTTGTTCTTGAAATTATGTAAGGTATCTCTTTCTTCGTGAGTTGAATTTCTTATTGGTGGTTTGGCTGTTCGTAATATTTTTTTGATACGTCTTGGCGTATGATCTCGGCTCTATTACTCCAGTCGTCAGAGATGAAAATGCCACTGAACCTATAAAAATCGTATAAACAAGCTGAATTTGACCAAGAATATTAGTTTTGAGACCCCAAAAAAGATTCCAAAAAGTTTCCCACTTTTACCCCTGGGTTTCCCCCTAAAACCGCCTCGCAAGGAGGAGGTTTAAAAATCGATTTACACAGAATCTGTACACCCTAGAAAAAAATATTTTAAATAAAAAATCCAGCTAAGATAATTTTAAGCAAAAATGTTTGTAAGCATTTTTTGTGTAGAATGAACTGTTCTCTTAGAAACAACGCTTGAAGCGACTGTCAATTTTGCATGTCAGTTACGCGCGCGAAATCAATGTTCAATAAATAAAATTTGTATATACAAAAGTCAAGATGCTTTTTAAAGTAACGAGTTTACCTTTTGTATGTGGTTTTGTATTTTGCCTCAAATGAACTCAGATTTTATACAGGTTTTAAATAAATAAACATGGCGCGATTTTTACCATTTTTTATGTTTCTCACGATATCAATACAATGTCTTTCTTTTATTGACTGGCCACTATAAAGTTGTGATTACTAGAGCATATCCTTTAGCAAAAGCTTTAGCATGAAATTTTAGTTTTGGGTTTTATTAATAAATTTGAGGCATTTGGAATATGCTTAAAAAACGTTGGATTTAAACTTTCACACAACAAACGATCTTAAACGTTTAAAACTTCTTTTTTTTTCAGTTACACTAGTACGTCTTTTAAAAGAACAAAACTACTGCAATAATCTACACAAAAAACAGTCTTCCTAAATACATTTTACGTGACGTGTAATCGTTTCTAATGTAAAAAATTAAATTCTGCGTTTTTTATTCATATTTCAAATGCCTCATATTTGTTACCCCAACTCAAAATTGAAACTTCATGGTATAGGTTTTAAAAATTGATCTCTAAAAATTAAAATTTTACTACAAATGGTCAATGAAAGTGATCAATTTTATTTATCTCACGAGAATCGTAATAACTGGCAAAAATCGCGGCACGTTAATTAATTTAACAACTTTATAAAAACTGAGTTTATTTTCGGCAAAACACAAAAACTGCATACGAAACCTGCACTCTTTGCCTTTAAAACGCATTTTGATTTTTGTCGATAGGAAATTTATATCAAAAGAAATCGAATTTTTACCGTCCAGCTGATACAAATTTTATTTAACATTAATTTCGCGCGCGTAACTGACATAAAAAATCGACGGTCGCTTTAAGCGTTGTTTCTAAGAGAACGGTTCATTCTACACAAAAAATACTTAATAACATTTTTGTTTAAAATTCTCTCAGCTACATTTTTTATTTGAAATATTTTTTGTATGGTGTACAGATTTTTTATAAATCGATTTTTTCACGTTTTTACCCCCCTTCAAGAGGGGTTTTAGGGGGAAGCCTGGGGGTTAAAGTGGTAAACTTTTTTGCATCTTTTTTGGGATCCCAAAAATAATATTCTCTGCAAAATTCAGCTTGTTCGTATGATTTTAAGGTGTCAACTCTCTGACGACTGGACTATATTAGGAAAAAATTATCTATATTTCAAAACTAAAGGCCTATATTTTGTAAAATATTTAGATAAGTTTATTTTTTTCGGGAGCAAGCATCAGCAAGAAGAGTCGATAAAATAATGGTTTTTCTCAAAACCAAAATTATTTAATTTGGAGTCAAACCCGGAAACCACAAAACCCTGCGCACGAACTACCATATTTCAATCGTATTTTGTTTTTGAAACGATACGTTTAACTAATAATACTGTATTAATTACATAATAATATAATTAATAATTAATTTTAATAATATTTTTAAGGTAGAATTTAATATAAAATAATTTAAAGCTTTATGTTAGTTTAGATATAAAATTCTAACGCCATCTGAACAAATAAATTTTAATTGAAAGGAAAAAGACAGTTAAAATTTGATTTTACGTACAGTGCGTCTGTGTATCCGCCTTATACGTATTTCGTCCTAATAGGGCTCTTTAGAGACGACTGTTCACAGTCGCTCTGAACGTGAAAATAAATCTTTTCTGTCTTAGGAAGCAACTCTAACATAGCTTCGTATAGACGCAAATAGCGACATCTGATATTAAAATCCGTAAAGTAATTTTCGAAACCAAATTCAGATTTTTGCTTTAATCTGTGCCTTCTAAGAATTGCAAGGCAAAACAGACGTTGAGAAAGATGTTATTAGAGACATGGGGAATCTAAAAATTGCATTCCACAACATATCCACAGCTTAGTTAAGCCCTATTAGGGCGAAATACGTATAAGACGGATACACAGACGCACTGTACGTGAAATCAAATCTTAACTGTCTTTTTCCTTTTATTCTAATATACTCTGTACGAGTACTAGAAACCAATTCGTTAAGGATTTTTGCTTAGTTGAGGAAATATGTTGTGGAATGCAATTTTTAGATTCCCCATGTCTCTAATAACATCTTTATCAACGTCTGTTTTGCCTTGCAATTCTTAGAAGGCACATATTAAAGCAAAAGTCTGAATTTGGTTTCGAAAATTAGTTTACGGATTTTAAATTTGAATTACTTTAATTTTCTTGAAAATTACTAAAAATATCGGTTACTGTAATTGTAAGATAAGATCAATGATATACAATATATATTTATTATATGTCACTCAAGATCAACATACACTTACTATAAAAATAAAATGACGTTTAACAAACGCCAACGCTTTAAAACTAAATAGGATTAAATAAAATTAAATCAAGTTAAACAAAATTATGTAGAATTAAATAATTTTTTGGTGTTGTGGTGGGGGTAGAAACATTGCTCGGATCGTGACGTATTATATATCATTGGAAAAAAACAACATATTGTTACGAACATACTTTTGGCATGGCCCAGGTAACGGTTACATTGCATCTCTAATACTCTCGAAAGTTCGCGGCGTATCGAGTGCGAGAGAGAATAACCGGTCACGTAGGTGAATTAGAGGTGGGACAACGCCAGAATATTCTCGATACAGTAACTGTAGTATATATAGGTAACAATGTTAGAAGTAGAGTTAGTCGATAAGCGAGTACCGAACTGTAAACGTATAAATAAATATATGTATATAAATTCGAACCGCTCGTTTTATTTAATCACGTTACAGTTGGTGTCAGGTGTGGGGTTAATTGATTTGTTTAAAAATAAATTTAGCAGTGACTTTTGAACATTTTAAAAAGTACGCGTGCCTGACCAAAGATGCTGCTAGTACAACTCTCAGTAAAACAGTTGCGTGAGCAGCTAGAAGAACGCGATGAAGATTGCAGCGGGTCCAAGAAGATCCTCCAAGAACGACTGAAGAATATTCTTAACAAGAATGGAGATGACCCAGAGACATTCCATTTTCAGTCAGCAGAAAAAGCAGTTTTAATGAAGATCGAAGAGTGTTTCAGAAAAAATGATAAGAAATTTGAAAACGTCTCTCAAATTATAGAAGAATCTTCTAAAAGAGATGATAATAAATTAGAGAATGTTCCCAAAAGATTCGATGAAACATTCGAAAATGTATTTAGAAGATTCGACGAGACTTCACAAATAATTAAAGAAATATGTATTCAAAACAATGAGAAATTTGAAGAAGTCTCAAGAACATTCGATAAAGTAGAAGAGAAGATCAAACAATTAGAGACCATGATAAGTAACACAAAAGTGCTACCACCAGTTAATACGGTAGCCTTAGATCCGGTAGTGAAAAAAGAATCACCGAGAGACGAAATGATACATCATATGAGATTCAAATTGCCACCATTTGATGGAAAGTCCTCTTGGTCCATATACCTTAGACAATTTGAAGCTATTGCGACAGCCAATCATTGGACAGAACAAGAAAAAGCTGTTTTCTTGACTGCTGCTTTACGAGGTGATGCTGCGGATATCCTAAGATCAATTCCTAAGGGTCAAGAAAAATGTTACCAGACCTTGTTCACTCGACTAGATAAACGTTACGGAGATGCCCATCTACAACCAGTCTACAAAGTACAAATAAGAAGTAGAATCCAACGAGCAAGTGAGAGTTTGCAAGAATTTGAAGCAAATATTGCTCGTATAGCGCTGTTGGCCTATCCAGAGGCACCAGACAACGTTTTGGAAGAAATCGCTGTAGATGCCTTCGTCAATGGGTTAAGAGACATTGAACTACAGAAAGCTTTACGACTAGCAAGACCGAAAGTTTTAGATGAAGCGCTCGCTATTGCCTTGGAACATGAAACAGCTAGTCAAGTTTCACGGAGCTATCGAGTACGAACCTCTGAAGAGAGCGACGAACAAAACGAGAAACGTCTGGAGGAAATCGTACGGAAAGTAGTTCGCAACATGATGCCGAAGAGACACGAAACCAGATGTTCGAATGATGGCGACGTAGGTCACATTCGCCGTAAATTGCAAGAAAATAATACAACAGTCAGAAAGCTAGAACAAATGGAACACAGGGCTGGAAAGAGTCATTCAAATGATGATGCTCAATCAAGACGGGCATACAGTGCAAATCGTAATCATTGTCTTGAATTAGAAGAACGACTTTGCCCCGTGAGACGAACCGCCGTCATTAATGATCAATGGCAGCCTCAACAGCTACAAGACGCTCAAGCAGATGATCCATGTATAAAAAGAGTATTGGATTGGATGCGTCGAAGTGGAAGACCTTCTTGGCAAGACATTAGTGCATGTAGTCCAGAAGTCAAGTGTTACTGGAGCCAATGGAATTGCCTAGTGCTGAAATATGATCTTCTGTATAGAACCTTTGAGAACGATGATGGTACAGAAACTAAGCTTCAGTTGATTGTACCTAAAAGTAAAGTGTCAGAAGTTTTACGTCAGTTGCATGACGGTTCATCAGGTGGACACTTTGGTATTACGAAGACTCTGCAAAAGGTTCGAGAACGGTTCTATTGGGTGAACTGTAAAGATGATGTAAGAAGATGGTGCCGGAAATGTGAACTGTGTGCAACCAGTAATGGTCCAGTTGGTAAAAAGAGGGCACCCATGAAACAGTACAATGTTGGTAGTCCTATGGAAAGAGTAGCAATCGACATTGCAGGTCCACTTCCAGAGACGAATGATGGAAATAAATATGATTCTCGATGCAAGAGTGAAAGCTATGAAGTAGGTGATCTTGTTTGGCTTTATAATCCACAACGTCGTCTAGGCTTGTCTTCCAAACTGCAAAGACAATGGGAAGGTCCGTATGAAATTAAAAAAAAAATAAATGACGTAATATACCGAATTAAGAAGTTGCCGAAAGGTAAACCAAAAGTAGTTCACATAAATCGTCTTGCACCATATGCTGGTTCAAATGAAACAGAAGAAGCACGTACCCTTCAACATAAGATCAAAGATGACCGGCGACCAAGCTTTAATGAATTTATGTCAAATTACGCAGAGAGAAAGAGTGCTAGATTCGGCGTGACCACAGAAGTTCAGCAGGATCTTTTTAGTGTTCCGCATAACGTCTCTCTAGCCCACTGTGTTGCCCAAGATCTTGAGATGACTAAAGGAATCTCATCCGTATTTTATAAGGAATTCGGTCGTTTGGACGAGTTAAAAAACCAGCAGCCTAAAGTTGGAAGAGTACTGAGATTAGAAGATGGTTCTCGATCTTTGCTGTATATGGTGACCAGGAAGTCGTATACAGACAGGGCAAGCTACGAGGATATATGGCGTGCTCTAACTAATTTGAAGAAAATTGTGTGCAATTACGACATCAAGAATTTGGCCTTACCCAAAATAGGCCATGCATTAGATAATCTGGACTGGAAGATTGTCAGAAGCATGCTTGAAGTGATCTTCTGAGACACCGGCGTACGAATTACTGTGTGTTGCATTAACCCGATGGGATCGTATCCTTCAAAGTCAGTAGACTGTTATTTCTTTCTAAAGGGTTCATGCAGAGCTGGAGAGTCCTGTAGATTCCGCCATGCTGTGCCTACCGGAGTTGCTGATCGGGACGATCAGATTTAAGAGGGGAGCAGTGTTACGAACATACTTTTGGCATGGCCCAGGTAACGGTTGCATTGCATCTCTAATACTCTCGAAAATTCGCGGCGTATCGAGTGCGAGAGAGAATAACCGGTCACGTAGGTGAATTAGAGGTGGGACAACGCCAGAATATTCTCGATACAGTAACTGTAGTATATATAGGTAACAATGTTAGAAGTAGAGTTAGTCGATAAGAGAGTACCGAACTGTAAACGTATAAATAAATATATGTATATAAATTCGAACCGCTCGTTTTATTTAATCACGCTACAATATGAATAATGTTAAGAAAATGATAAATTAATTTAAATTGATATGAACAAAAAAATATATATTGAGTTCTAAGTCTAATTAATAGTTCGTTTTTATCGTATTCTTACGAGTAATCAAGAACCCGTTCAACTTCGGAGTGCTGTAAAACCCAAAAAAATAATATTATTTTTAGTGAAAATTATTCTTTAGAAAACCCTCTGATGTCATTTTATCGTAAAATGTAAATTTTAAAAATTTTTGAAAATTTTTGAAAATTTTTTTATTTTTCCATGTTACACTAAAAAGCAATAGGAATGAATTTGCAGACAATTTAATTTGCTACAAGTGATGTCAAGTAAAATTTTTTGTGGGGTTGCTAGTTTACGAAATACGGCGCGAGAACCCTTTACACCCCTTTTTCCAAGATGGCGGACAAGCGAGGCGACCTCACAAACTTGAACTAAAGCTTATACTTACTTTCCCAATACCTTAAAAAAAATAAAATTGAGTTCTCTAAGAAATGCACGCTAAGCCCTAAAAAATGTAAAAGTTTAATAGACTATATCAACTTTTATCTGTCTACTTTTAAATAACTAATAACAGCAACAGTATTTAAAATATAACATAACATAAACCACAGAATACTTTAAAAATATGTTTAATTTTCAAATTTCTGGATTTTATTTTTTTTTTTTTTAAATTTTTAATTTGTACCATTTATTATAAACGGCTATGAATTATTTTAGTAGTTTTTAGTTATATTTTCTCAAAAAAGTGACTACCTTACAAGACATTTTTATCATACCGAAAAAACAACAATTCTATTACCAAATACAAATAACTGTTCATAAACATTTCCAAGAACCATAACTTTTAGACAGCATATTTGCCAAAAATTCTCTTATGCATCAAATATCATTTGAAATTGATGCCGTACATTTTTCAATGACCTTAACAAATGGGGGTTAAAATCAAAAGTTGTGCCCCAGATTTCTCACCCATTTACCAGCCGATTTGTACGGTCCTACAACATAAGTAATCTAAATAATGATCCGAAACTATGTGTATGAATGCCGTACTGTATCAAATTGCCGAAAACGGGGTCAAAATTTTCCGAAAATCAAAGATTACCGCTGCCACTGGTACCGATATTTTTGTACGGCATTAAGTCGCAGGTTATTATTTTTGTATTACCTACCTAAAGTATAAATATGTTTGGCCACAATAGCCTCTCCCCCGTTTACCCGTTTATTTAGTGATAAGTTACTTTAAACCTGTAACGATAAAAATTGACGGCATAGTTTCTAAAGTTACAGAGGTTAGGTACAGAGAAAAGAAGAACAAAGCCAAGGAACAAATGTTATGTCAATTATCAATGTAAAAAGGTTTATTATTATTATTTCCCCGTTAGTTACAAATACAAGTTGTATAAAGCTATAGAGCTATGTTTATTCATTTATATTCTTCCTCCACATCCCACTAGTTATGACATATTGTAGTATTGATTTATATTTGATTCGTGCTGGGTCAAATGACCCAGCACTAATTGTAGTGTACCAGTTAGTGGCAAACTAATCAGCATATTATAAAAATTAACCTAACATGGTCAGAGAACCTTGCGAAAAAAGGTTGCCATAAAAAAAGAAAACCTTTTTACTTAATTTAAACTTAATTATAAATTTCTAGACATTAAAAATTTCATAGTTTTTTTAATTTCGGTTTTTTTTTTAATTTGACCAATAGTGTAGCGCTTTAAGTCTATTTTAATCGTGAACAATTTATACAAAACACGAATCTATTTTAAATTGCTAAATCAATGTACACATATTTTATTCTAATATTTTAAAAACAAAATAGATAGATGAATAATGAAAGCAATTATATAAGTACATTAATTAGAATAAAATGGTAATTAGAGCAGGAAATAAAGATTAAGTATTAATAAACAATTCTATCTTATACATCAGAGACATAAAACATATCCAAAAGCGAAAGTTTTTAGCAGTTAGTGAAATGATGTTTGTTTTGTAGAGGTATTTAAACGGTATTAAGTGAATTCATAAATATTTATATATTATCTTCTACAACAGTTCATTTACCTTGAAATATAAAAGAATAATTTACAGATACCTACATTGGTTTAAGAAATTAACGTGCTGTTAAAAAATACATAAAATTTAATCAAAATAACAACAAAAGGTAATTAAAAAAAATTATAAAATTTAGCACAACTGAGTATTATACAGAATGCAGTTTTATTAATAAAAAAATCATATAATAAGCATCTCCTGAGAAACATTTATGTTTCAAATGTTGCAGAGGCAAAACGAGATTCGAATTTGATTCGGATTTTCGGGTGTAGAATATCTCAGGAGACCATAATTAGTACTAAAAATGGGGAGACAATCTTAGAATCTTGGAAGTCAAGGTAAAACCGTAAAGCTTATGGATGAAGTTAAGAGAGCTAGGTGAAGAATATAGTTTTTTAAAATGAACATAGGAGAAACATAGGAGAAAGCAGCACTAAAAATGGAATTTCCATGACGAAAAAAGCTTCCAATATATAAAAAATTAGAATAAATGATTTGAAATATTTCAACATGGTAAGGAGTTGATTTTATTGAACATGAGGATAAATCCAAAATAGGATCTCTCTCTCACTCTCTTGTCGTTTTTCTATTACTGAGGATCGTGATTTCTTCCAATGTTCCTAACAATTTTTCTCCATTGGTTTCTATCTTCAGCTGCTCCGAGAGCTTGGCAGAATGAGTTTTCAGCTAAATTCTTAATTTGGTCGGACCATCTTGTTGGTGATCGTCCTCTTGATGTTCTCCCCGGAACGTTTCCAGAAGCAATTATTCTCTTTAAACTATCGTTACCTCTACGAACCACGTAACCAAAAATGGCAGAATACGTTGCAGACATAATGTGGACAGCGTTTTGTTATTCTCTAGTTGGTTTAGAATGGAAATGTTTGTCCTATGAGCTATCCAAGGTATATGCAGCATTCTTCTTCAGCATCATATCTCAAAGGCATCAATTTTTTGGCCCAAGTCTCTGCCCTGTATAGAAATATTGAGAATACAAGGGCATTCACCAGTCTCATCTAGATATTTTGAGAGATAGATCAGTTAAATAGTGTGGAATCTGTCGACCACCATTATTTTTGTGTTAGCTTTATTGATTTTCAGACCAAATTAATTGCTTTCATACTCAACTCTTCGCAGAAGATTAAACATTTCTTGCTCATTTGTTGCTTTAAGTGTAGTGTCATCAACAAATCTTAAATTTAAGATTTTCCTACCAGACACTGTTACTCCAGCGGTCCATCCATCTAAAGCCATCCTCATGACATGTTCAACATAAATGTTGAATAAGTCAGATGACTACACGCACCCTTGTCTAACCCTCTCTTGGTCTTGAATTGGTTTGAGAACTTCTGATCTTGTCCTACTGTTGCTATATTGGACTGGTACAGATTTTTAATAAGTGTCACCAGGTGCATTAGTGTACCCATTTCTATTAAAATGGACCACAGATTTATCCAGCGTACACAATCAAATGCCTTTTGATAGTCAACGAAGCATATAATAATAGGTACTTGAAATTCTCTAGACTTTTAAATAAGTTGTCTCACGTTCAGGATTTGTTCCCATGTATCTTTACCCTTTACAAACTCCGCTTGTTCCTGAGTTATTTGCTAATGCAGAGACGTTTTAAATCTGTTTTTGATAATATTCAACAATATTTTACTAGCATGTGTTATTAGTGACAGTGTGCGGTAGTTTTTACATCTGGTAGTTGTTCCTTTTTCACACACACACACACACACACGCAGTGATCAACCCTGCCCCTAGGAACATGTGTATATCAATGTAAGAATGGAATCCACTGTTCCTTTGTTCCATTGTTCCTTTTTTGTGTAGAGGGATACAAATTAAGGTACACCAATCAGATGGCCATTTTCCTAAATTCCAAACAGCGACACAGATAGAATGGAGGATATGTAATCCTTTGTTACCTAGTCAGTGGCGCACCCAGGGGGGGGGTTTGGGGGTTAAAACCCCCCACCAGGACCCTATTCCGACACTGTTAGTTACACATTTTAAGGACTCAAAATGGAGGTAACATCATAAAAAAAATTTGGTGACCAACCAAAACCCCCCCAGAGGCAAATTCTAGGTGCGCTACTGTACCTAGTAACTGTAGTATTTTACCTGGTATTGAATTAATGCCCGGAGATGTATTTCTCTAGGACACCAAAAATAAAATACCAAGCGATAAATAGAGATTTCCTTTTTTTGACTTTAAATGGCGTTGAAGATAATATTTTTAACACCATACAAAGTATGTCTCAAACAGATTATTTTATAACACGAAAACACGATTATAAATTACTGTCAGTAAAGTATCGGTTAGTGAGCTTGTAAACCCCTAATATAGATTGCTTGTGCACAATATGGAAGGTAAAAACCGAAACGAAATCAAAATATTGAAAAGCAAAAGATTAAATGGTTAATGTTACAAGGTGAGTAAGAAGATATATACAGGGCAAAAATAAAAAAAAGCGTGGTACGTGAAAAGAATTTCTAATACAATTATTTGTTTAAGTGTTAGTAATATTACGTATGTATAATTACAATTGAAGTTTAAATAGTGTTAAACCTCAGAACAGAAATTAAAAAATAACGAGACCTGGTGATAGTCAGGCGAAGATAAAAAAATATAACAATATAACAAAGGAAAGTAAATTGTATACTGAATTACAATATTGATACAGATCACAACAATCTATAATCTTTTTTGTAAACTTTATTCATCAATCAACTTAACATGCAAAAAGGAAACAGTAATTCGCTTTCTTTTTTGGATGCGCTAATCATAGAAGAGGATACAGGATATGCAACCAAAGTTTACAAAAAACCTGCCCACACCAACAGATATTTAAATTACCATACAAATCATAATGTAAAGATAAAAAAAGGTTTTATCAAATCATTGTAGAGACCAAAACACCTGCTCCAATGAAAAGACATTTGAAGAAGAAAAAAAACAGCTAACAAAAGTTTTGACAAAAGACTTATTTTAAAGGTGCCTATCTTCTACTGACGTCGGTGACCACATTGATAGATCTTATTCTATTCATAGCAGCTCGAAATAGATCAATGGATCTATTATAGATTATGTATGGCAGGGGTCACCAAATGGCGGACCGCAATCCGCATCCGGACCGTGAGCTTGTTTTTTGTCGACCGCCGTTAAATTTAAAATATAGTAATAAAATTACAGTGTAAAATTATAATCAAATTATTATCAAAGTGTGTTGTGTTGTAGTTTAAATCCAAATCTTTACAGTAAAATACAAACTGTCATGAAGATAGTGAACTTTATACATGCAAAATCATCTGTGAGGCATCGTCAATTCAAATCATTCCTAGAATACACTAATGCTTAGTTTGACGATTTGCTTCTTCATTACCTCGTGAGATGGGTGAGAAAAGGTTAAATGCTTGAAAGATTATTTACAATACTTGACAACATAAAAGAATTTCTGCCCACTATCGATAATGAAGAAAGGACGTTTTATTAAGAATGCAAAAAGGAAAGTTTTTAACCACAATAAAAAAAGCCAAAATCAAATACCTTGGTCACATCATGAGGAACAATAAAAAATATGGGTGGCTGCAATTAATTCTTCAAGAAATAGTAAAAGGAAATCGAGTACCGGCAAGGCGAAGAATTTCCGTATACGTGGTTCAACACAACAACCACAAATCTTTTTACAACCACAGTTTGCAAAAATCAGATTGCCATGATGGTCACCAACATCCGAAACAGATAGGCACTACAAGAAGAAGAAGATCGATAATGAAGCTGCAAACGACTATTTGGGCTTCCTCTTGGACACAGAAAACGTTGCAACTATTGCATTTTTGGCGGATATCTTCAGACGTCTGAATTTCTTGAATTCTTGAATTTAAAACTACAATGCAAGGGAAAACGTGAGGATTTTCTAAGGATATTAAGGCAGAACTTTTATATTTTCCTCTCCCTAAATCAGTTTGTGATTGTTGAAAATTATTTAAGTGTTGAAACTTGATTTGGAATAAAAAAAATTATTTGCTGATTTCCACAACATTCAAAATGTTGTGCAACTGTTAAGCAACAGTTTTTCACTCTAACCTAATGGTGTATGGACCAGCGAAACAGCAGACGTTTCTCAGAGTAATAAAGTTGCCCTTCAGATGGAAATGATCGAGTATCAGGAAGATTTCGTTTTAAAGGACGTTTATACTCAAGTTCCAGAAACGCTTGAATGGCATAAATTTTAGATTAAATATGAGTGTAACAAAATATATCCAGAACTAAAATCTTTGGCAATGAAACTGTGTACTATGTTTGGCTCAACTTATGTGTGCAAAGCCGTTTTCCAAAAATAAACTTTATTAAAAATCAGTACAGATCTTGGTTGACAGATGAGCATCTCGACACCCTAATGAGAATCTGTAGCACTAACCTCACTCCAAATTTCAGACAGATTGCACAAAATAAAAAGTGTCATTTTTCTCACTAATAGTTTAATTTTGTAAGCAGTTTTACCTATGTACAGTATTTTATATTCCCTTCTTCTCTACATGTTAAATAAGAGTACTTTTCAGCTTAGCATTTAACTACAATAGTTTTCAGATTTATAAGGCTTAAAACAAACGTCCATCTTGCATTCCAATTAATGTAGAAAAAATAACATGTTAGTTACCATTTTGTGTCATTTTGTATAAATTTATAACTTTTAAAATATTTTCAGTAATAATTTAAAATACTGCTGTATTTAAAATTTACTGATAATAATATCAAAACAATACACAATTTATATTTCATTTACTGTACCAGGAAAGTATTCAACTGTACAATGGTCAAAAAACCAATGAGATATTAGCTTGCTTTTTCATACTTATATAGTTCTTTTATTGGCCGTAAAATGTACAGAACTGCAGTTGTAAAGTAAACAAATGCTACAAAAGGTAAGCGGTTACTAACATTTAAATGTTGAAATAGATTTAAATTTGTTCCATAAAATTTTTGAACACTATAGTTGCAGAAAGAAAACAACCAAAAACAGTAGCATTAAATGATTAAATTAAGTTCTAAGATACAAATATTTCAAATTACGCCCCAAAAATTTATTAAACAAAGACGGGAGAAAAAACAAAATAATAGTTTATAATCATCTTTTTCCTTGAGTTACAGTTACAGTACAACTATTGGTGGGTTTCTGGGTAACCCCTCTTCCGGTTACGCCACTGCCTGGTTTAGTGCTGAGTGTTCGGACCGCGGAAGTGTAGTAGGTTTTCGTAACGGACCTCAGGAAATATAATTGGTGACCCCTGATGTATAGGATAGAATAGATCCATTTCCTAAGATTAACCAGGCAGGATATACGTCTACGTCCAGGGCCTTTTTTGCCCCCAATCTTGCCTTGCAGAATCAACTGTAGGAGTCAAGGTATTTACTATTACGCATATTATTTCCGAAGTAAGCTACGATTCTGTTCTTTACGGTGTTAACTATTATCTAAAAAGGACTACTGATTGTTATTTACAAACTAGAAATTCGACAAGATAGAAGAAAGAAAAAAACAAAATATCACAAGCAAGCAACACCACAAAAAGGGATACAAGCATGACAAGAATACTACAGTATATCATTCAGGTGCAAAAAAAAACGCTCCATGACATATTTCCGATTTTCTGCGAGTATTAAAACTTATGACTTATTATATGGTATATATATTTAAAGAAACTCTCGTATATTTAATTTTTATTATTGTTTTTAAACTTTTTCATAAACAATAGGAATTTATGTCTTTGGCAAAACTGGCAACTAACTAGAGGGTCATAATTAACCCATAAAAGAGCAACATTCTCACGCAATGATTAATATTTGGTTTTTTCCTATTTAAGAAATAGACATCTAACTCCAATTGAGCTGGTAAATCGCATGAATGTTGTTCTAAATGTGAATGTAAGTAGGTAAATAGTTCATCAATGACTTTTTGAAGTGAATTATTATCCAAGAGACCAGGCCTATATCCCCAGCTATAGGTGAAATACAGCAGAG
Source organism: Diabrotica undecimpunctata (assembly GCF_040954645.1). Lineage (NCBI taxonomy): Eukaryota > Metazoa > Arthropoda > Insecta > Coleoptera > Chrysomelidae > Diabrotica > Diabrotica undecimpunctata. The sequence continues at coordinate 113,801,090 of NC_092810.1, forward strand.
CTTGACTTGCTTTTGTAAGAGAACAAATTGGAATTACTTAGATTGGAGCAATGTTTTGTTCTCGGATCAGTCCAGGTTGTACTTGAGGTCATCAAATGGTCGCGAAACAATCTGAATAAGACATAAAAAACAATTCGCTCAACGCAATAATGCCGACAGAATAACCTATCGAGAAGGCTCAGTTATGGTTTGGGCAAGTAAGTTCCGACGAAAACACTCACTTAGTTCTTGTGAATGGAGGTTCTATGAAAGAAACAAGGTACATAAAATCATTTTAGATGAGAATGTGGTATCTTCTAAACCATTCATAGGATCTAGTTTTATTTTTATGGACAATAATGCACGTCCACACTGCACTAAAATCGTCAACGAATACTTAAAAGACGTCGATACGATCAATTTAATATCTATGGGACATACTGGGAAGACGAGTTCAGTTTCAGCTATCCTGTTCAAACAACTTGGGAGAGTTTAGTGCGGGGCTCTTCAGACAGTGTGGGAGGAATTTGGCCAATTTCATGTTCAGAATTTAATTACCACAATACCAAGACTTGGGTAGGCTGTTATAAGGGCCCGAGGAAGTAATACTAGGTATTAGTAACAAATGACATCAACTGATTTTTATCAACCAAGCTAATATTCATATTTTCAATTTTCGAATAATGCCATATGTTTTTACAAATGAATAATTTTTTTGCATAAATTATGTTTCTTATTTACATTTTTAATGTTCCGCCTGAAATCTATGTCCAATCTGTAAGTAGCGTCTACAAAAATGTGTCTTCTTCTCTATAAAATAAGCGTGGATCGAATTGATGAACCTGAGTGTATATATACTGTTTACAGTATTACTACAAATTGTGATTCAATAACTTTTGTTCTTCTTTATTTTTTCAAGAAGTAACGGCACATTTACTAATTAAAAAACAAAAAAAAACAAAAGAATCATACCAATAAAAGTTTTAATTTTAATTTAAAACAAAAGGAGAAAATAACAGTAGAATATATTCCTTCTTGAATAATTGTACTATTTAGCATAAATCAGAAATGTAAGTACTATAAATATTACTGATTAATAAAACTAAATTTAAACCCAATCTAATAACTATTTATAACTGCTACAGTATCTACGCAGACCGCTGTTTTCATTGGTAGTCAACCTTGTATACCAAAATAATTGTTGACTTGCGAATGCCAAAATTAAAAAATAGATCCTACCTTATATTTGGTTTGTTTATTTCCCACTTATAAATAGGAACCACGATAGGGTTTAGTGGATAGCTATTCCATTGTTTACTTTTCAACGTGGACGATGTCCTTCTAATATGGGAAAGCAACTATATGTTCTTAACGGCCCCAAGTGGTTCTCAAACAAGAATTAATTCGTTTCTAAAACCTTTTAGATGCCACGAACCTATGTTAACCGGTGCGGACATATTCAGCAGAAGACTTACAAAAACCAGTGGCTTACGTTTTAATCAATAATTTAACATATCGGTAAGCTTCTGTTCTTTACAGAATACCAATTTCTAACATCTTCAATAGGATAAAGGGTCGTAAAATTGCCGAAGGAGAATTATGTGGTGAAAGAAATCTGATTTTGACCCCTGAAGTGGAACATGATACTGCTCAATGTATCATGGAATGATCAAAAATGGGCTATCCTTATTTAAAAGATGAATTGCTTTAATTAGTGCAGAGTTACTTTCTACAAAATAAAATAGAAACAAGCTTTAGAGATGAAAAACCTGGATACGATTTGGTATATTGGGTTTATGTCCCACCATTCTAGGCTAACCTTAAAGATAGCTGTATATCTCCAAAACTCAAGCATGTTAGCAAGAAACCCAGAGGTAGTTTATGACTTCTTTGATAAACTGGAGGAAGTAGTTTCAACTTAAAATATTCTACCATCATTTACATTTAATGCTGATGAATCTGGATTTAGTTGGGATCCCTCAAAAGTCCGTGACTAGGCATCAAAGGAAATACCTTTCTCGAGAAAACACCATAGTGTTGGCATGTATGGCAGCAGATTGCACAATACTACTACCTCTGATTATATTCAAAGGAGCTGCGGTCCAGGCTCGTTGGAGATCACCCGCTGCTTACCCCGGTACAGTGTACGCAACATCGCAAAATAAATGGACGAAAAAACCACAGTTTTTTTATTGCCTGCAAACTTGTTTTATACATCATGTCCGCAAAAAACGTTTTGAGCTGGGACTACTGTATGCAACCGCTCTACTTATATTTGATGGTTATAGCAGCCACATGAGTCTATGCATAATAAAACTTGCAATAGAGGCTAATATTTAGATTATCAAATTTCCTAGCCACCTCACGGACAAAATTTAACCACTTGACACGTGTACTTGGCTAGTAAAAAAAGGATGAGACCGAAAGTTGGTGGAGTTTGGTAAGGCCAATATTAGAGTTGGAACGGAGCGTTTGCAAAAGCGTGATTTTGTTGAATTTTTGGGCTTAGTTTGGGCAGAAGCTATGAAAAACCCAAATATTGAAGAAGGATTCATCACCACAGGAATTTGTCCAGTAAATCGAAGGCGTTTTCCACAATGTTTATTTAATCCAATTGCTCTTCTAGCTTATCAGAAAAAAAACCAAAAAGTAATGTCGGCTCTGTAATGGAACTTGCTACAGAAATGCAAGAAGCTGGAAATTCAAAGTCATTTGTTGGTTTTGTTCCGGAAACGGAAGGACCTGGCCCTTCAGATTCTTCAGCATCAAAATTGAAAAAGGCTGGACCTTCTGAATTACCAGCTCAGAATTATTGATTCTTCTTTTTTATGTTCACTCTGCAATTATTGTCCAAATCTTTGCTAAAGCAATTCATGAAAAATGATCCATGACAAGTGAAATCCAAGTTGTAAAAAAACAAATATCCCGTTTAAAGCAGCTGTGATACGGAGGTTCAGAGAAGCTGAGAATAGGAAAATGAAATGACCCAAAACAGTTTAGAAATTAAAAACTTACAAAACTAACACTACAGAAAGAGTTAAAGAAAAAATCTTGAAGTTCTTTCGATGATAATTCCAGTGACAATATTTCTTCATGATGAATCCGAAGTTTGTCAGTTCAGACACCCAACTAAGTTTAGATGATAATTCAAAAAAGTTGCATTTTTTATAAGAGAATACGAAAGCCCAAGCTGAAAGTTTTTAGAGCTCAGACGAAACAGAGATTAACAAGCCACTTGCAAAACTGCGTCATAGTTGGAGGCTTTATAATAATTGTGAACTTTATTTACAATCTCGGCACTAAAAAACAAATCCAGAAAAATTTTGTTGCAGAAGTAATGAAAATCCAGTAAAATAACTGACATCTACATATTTCCGTGGGTAGAAGAAAAGAAAAAGAAAATGTTGACCAAATATTAGCTACAAGAGAACCGTCAAATATTACGCGTGGTCGATATATTTTGCCCAATATTTCAGTATACCGTTCCTGCTAGGGACTTATTTTCATATGTTTATCACTAAAAGTTTGAAGATGTACTAAAGATGGCTACTTAGGTTTTATTTACGTTTATTTCTTAAATTTAATAATTCTCTTTTCTGTTATCTTTTGTATTTTCCATAAATAAATTGTTCTTATTGGAAATTTTTGCATCATTATTACTCAAGAATGCAGTAAGAATGTTTCTAGTTACTTCTCAGTGAGTTTAGCTGATCATCATCATATAACGGGGGTCCTACGGCGATTGCCGCTTCCCGCATTTCAGCCTCCATCTTTTCCTATCTCTCCAATCTCCCTCTTCTAAGCCTCTAGATTGCATTGTTTTTGTAATTTCTCTTCTCCGGGAATTTGGTGGTCTTCCCCTTTTCCTTCTTTCTGGCGGAACATACATTAAGGCTTTCTTTGGCCACCGCTCCTCCTCCATTCTCATCACGTGACCATACCATTGTTTAGCTGATATTTGTTGTAAATAACAGGTTGTTTTCGTTTACCCCAATATTACGGGTAAATGGAAATATTCACGGGGCAAATGGAAACACTCTATAAAAATCTTAAGTCTGACTTTAAGTAAAAGGTTTACTTAAAACAAACCAAGCTCAGAAGTAACAGCCATATACAGGAGAACGTAAAATTTTCATTTATACTTATTCTAGATAATTTTAAAGTAAAGTCTGCAAAAATTGTTTCCAGTTCCCACGACTGACCTTACTGTTCCGTTGATAACATATACAATTAATTTTCTAGAAACTAAAGGTAAGACTGATGAACTAATCCTCAAGAAAAATATCATATAATGGGAAATAAGCCACAATTAAAGGTTAAAATACATTTATTGACGTTTCAATTTCCACTTCGGAAATCGTTCTCAAAATATAAACGTTAGTAAATTAAACAAATTTTTTTTATTTAATTTACTAATGTTTGTATATAGAGAGAACGATTTCCGAAGTGGAAATTGAAACGTCAATAAATTTACTTTAACCTTTGATTGTGGCTTATTCCCATTTAAATAATAATAACTCATATAATCACCACCGTAGTAGATTCGTCTGTCACAAAAGTCCAAAAAAAAATTAAACACAAAATTTATCTGAATGTCATATAAGGGAGAAATTATTATTGGTCCATTTCTTCTCTCTTTCTGGTTTATCAATTGTACAATTTCAAACATCAATATTTATACTATTAAATCTTACAAAAGTACATCATATAATATCAGTTAATTTAAACAATAAACTAATTTTTGTGTTATTAAAAACACACACAATCACAAACTATAACATTAAAATATCTCGATCATAAATCACCCTTATCAATTTACTTATTTGTTAAATAATTGTTAAAATATTGCAAAATAACAACAAAACAAACCTCGTATATCCACATTGTCGTTATTGGTATAACAAATCAAGTTCAAGTTTCTTTGGAAGCTCACTTCACTAACAACAACTACTTTCACATACTGCCTCCCAGCAAATCTCTAGGATATATTTATAATCTCACATCTTTTTCTTGTGATTTCTTGTTATCCCACCCAGGCATTTTTTCACCACCAAACGATCATTCACATTGTGACATAAAATGTTGCTAATTACTAAACGATGAGTAATTATTATTGAAAAAAGCTGATTATGTATGGTATACTTAGTAATATAAAAAATAACAATATTACAAATATGGTAGCTTTCCAATTAAATTATGTTGTTAAATATATTATTACAATGTAAAAATAAGCTATTTTTGAGAGTTTCTTCATGAATGAGGAGACAGACATTGAGAATAAATTTAGATATAACACAAATGTTGTTTAAAAGTGTTGATATGTATTTTAAATTATTAACAGTTTAGTAAATGGTTCAGTGACAAGTATATGAAACACCAGTTAGTAAGTGAACACATCGTAGGTATCAGTTTTGATTACAATACCGTGGTAACACATTTTTTGTAATTTATCAACCATTTCTACTAGTATTCCACATTTTAAAATGAACTGTTAATATATCGGTATGGAAAAAACTTATCTGACTATAGGGCATTAAAACTGAGCAAAAATATTATATAGACTTGTATGTCAGAAAGAATAACATGTAACTATGACCCGTAAGCACTATGGATAGTCTTGTCTGTACATTGTTGCTGAAAGAAAGTTTATTTTTTAGATGGTTTAGGGAAATATTTTAACAACGTGATTACAAGATTTAAAAGCAGGTTCACATCTTAGATTAAATTAACAGTTTCTTTAATCTCATTTCATTAAAAATAACATAATAATTTCTTAATGGCATAAATTATAACAATTTATTCTAAAAAACAAGAATTTTATAATTTTAATTAAAACTATTTCAAATTAAATTTTCAAAAAGTTCACCACGTTTAGCCAAGCAGTAGCCCAATCTATTGTATAATTATTGCCTTCGGGTGTTCGACAACTTTTCGGGTGTTATGCTTTGAAAGACAACAAGATTTAAACAAGATTTTTTCATGAAATCTTTGTCACGGTTAGTGCGTTCCATCATGTTCTCAAAAAACAACATCCGAATTATAACTTTGTGTTTTGAAAAGGAGTTTTTAAAAATTATTTTATTTACTTTTTCAAAATACAAATTTACAAAAGTTATGTAGCAAGAGTTATCTACCAAAAAGTTAACAAGCAAAAGTTATATTAATTAAAATGTCCCTCTATTTATAATATTGTATTGCGAAGTTTCTATTGTCCTACAAAGTGCAGATTCTGTGGAATCCAGTGGCGTAACTCCTCCCTCACTGAGTCCGAAAAATAATGGAATTATTTTTGGGATGCTGGTTTGTGGAATCTTCTTCAATGCCGGAATCTTGTTGTAATTCTATTTCACGCTCGTTCCGTTGTTTTGATCTTCTTTGTTTAAGAATATACAGAATCAAGATCAAGATTAGAATAACTGCTATGACTGAGGTGGTTACCAATGGAGTCGTATGCAAAGGAATATTTGTTCCTCTAATTGGTACTAATTGTTTGGCCATATTATTAATCGCATACAAATTTTCAAAGTTAATTTTGGTAATCATGTGGCTCTGGAATTTTTGTATATTTTCTGTGGAAAAATATTTTATTTTTGGTAAAATTAGAGCTTTCCCTCTATGAATTTTGATATTGTTATTGAATTTCAGTTGGTTGATTACTATTTAACTGGGAATATTCCCAGTTAAATAGTAATTAATTTAAAATGCCACAAGAAAATAGCTTCAGAACAATATTCAGTTGGTTGATTATCACTTCACAATCTTCTGGTATACTGATGAGAGATATACTGTATACTTCGAACATTTGGTCTCTCTTGCACTTTGATTGGACTTGTTCTGATGTACGTCACTTGACCATTGAGGAAACGCAAGGTGCAATTGTCTTGTAGTATGGTATCTTCTTTGTAATAATATGTTTCTTCTAAAATGGGACATTCTTCTTTTTGTAGGGGCGTCTCGTCAGAGGTTCGTGCCAAATAGTCAGTTGTTATTTTATATGGTAATCCATGATGTGTGATATAGTTTAACAAACCATCGACTATTGAAATTCCACTAATATTAGGAATTTGATATGCTTGTCCGTATCGAGAAAGTGCATCAATTATTGTAAAAAATAGTGTATTGGATATTCTAAATACATCCATATGAATATGATCAAATGGGTTAGAAGCCGTTGGTGTAAGAATAAACTTAATAACTGGTGGGTCTCTATCATATTTATTTTTTAAGCAAACTTGACAATTGTTGACATACTGTTCTATATCTTCGGATATATTGGGCCAGTAGTATCGTGAACTCATTGACATTTTTAGCTCATTTATACCACGATGTCCTTTTTTGTAAACATGATATTAGTTAGGTTTTTCATTTTGTTCGTCGATAGTCTCAATATCATTTAATATTTTTGTACAGTGCACAAATTTGAATGCAACATTTTTGAAGTAATTTTGCAATGCAACTAAAAATGTTTCAGGTGATAGTGGTAGTCTAAAATATAAGGCATATAATTTTCTTGGGTCTATATAATCTTTAATATAATTTATGATTCCTTTTTGCAGATCTCGTTGAGGTAAGATAACAAATAGTCTTGTGTTCTCAAATATCTTTTGTGTTTTAGTTTTTATTTCATTGATTTCTCCATAAGTTAATAATATTTGATTTTTGTACAAATTCAAGGCTCGGTCTGTGACTGGTATACTAAGAATTGGATTTTCAGCTGAAGTATGTACTGTGTTTTCATCAGTATCTTAATTTTCACTTGGATTAACATTTGGGGATCTAATTTGTATATCTAATATTATGTTTATTCTTTTTTCTTGTTCATTCTTGTCATCTAATGTTTCAGAAATTTCTTCGTTGCTTAACTCAGCAAGATAAAAAGTCATTTGGATCAAACAATTGTTCTGTAATTTCTTGATTTGGAACTGATAAATTTTCTATTTCTTTTGTATTACATCATCTATGTCATCAAGATTTACACACACAGATTTAGATTCTTGTACATTTATTTCATTATCGGTGTCTATTCGTGAAAGACAATAAGCAGCTTTATTAAGGATTCCTTTTTGATATTTAATTTTATAATCAAATTCTTCGAGTTGTAACCGCCATCTCACTAGTCGTGAATTAGGTTCTTTCAATGAAAACAACCATTGTAGTGGTTTATGATCAGTAAAAATTATAAATTCTCTTTCAAATAAGTATGATCTAAAGTATTTGCAACTCCATACTGTAGCCAATAACTCTTTCTCTATAGTAGAATAGTTCATCTCTGCTGAATTGAAGGTCCTTGAGGCATATGAAATAGGATGTCCATCCTGTGATAATACTGCCCCAATGGCATATTTGGATGCGTCTGTCATTTTTTCAAAGTTTTTGTTAAAATCTGGGTAGGCCAGAATTGGTTCTGATATTAACAAATTTTTGCAAGTATTAAAGCAATCGATAAATTCTTTTGTATGTTCTATTTTATGGTCTTTCTTCAGGCAAACTGTTAAAGGTTTTGTTATTTTAGCGAAGTTCTTTATAAATTTGCGATAATATCCTAAAAGACCTAGAAAAGATTTAATTTGTTTTTGTGTTCTTGGAATTAAAAAATTGTGTATAGCTAATATTTTATTCAACTTCTTTCTGTAGAAACTCACATTTATCTACTTGAATTTTTAAACGTGCTTTCTCGTAGTTTATGAAATACTAGTTTTAAATTTTGAATATGTTCTTGTAAGCTAGTACTAAATATAATTATATCATCCATGTAGATCATGCATATTTTGTTTTGCAAATCTTTTAGTACTTCGTCCATTACCCGTTGGAATGTTGACGGCCAATTTTTGAAACCAAAAGGCATTCTTAGAAATTCATAGTGACCGTTGTCTACGCTGAATGCTGTTTTCTCTACAGATTTTGGATCCATTTCGATTTGGTGAATTCCGCTGGCCAAATCGAATGTGCTAAAATATTGTGCTCTTCATAATTTATTCAAAATTTCTGTAATATGTGGAATTGGATATCTATCAGAAATTGTTTTCTCATTAAGCTTTCGATAATCTATGACTAGACGGTATTTTTTCTTGCCTGATGCATCTAATTTCTTATTCACTATCCATATGGGTGAACTCCAAGGTGAACATGATGACTTTATGATTTCTTTATCTACTATTTCTTGAATTTGCCTTCAAACTTCTTCTTTGTGGCAGTAAGGATATCTATAAGATCTACAATGTATAGGAACTTCGTCCTTAGTTTTTATGGCTTGTCTGACATTGGAAGTAAATGTCAAGGGATCTCGTGCTTCTAGGATTATATCTGAAAATTCTCTACATAGCTTAATTATGTTTTCTCTTTCTTCTGAGTTCAGCCATATTTTCAAATAAAATTATTTGTCGAAATCTCTCACAAAATTGTATAGAATAATTCTACATAATTATTATGTATAATAAAAAATATATATGCAATATAAATATTTTTCAAAGATTTCAAAAGATTATTCAATAAAAATAAATATTTTCAATAGCATAAATATTTATTAAAATGGATAAAAAGTATCAGTATTCTTATTCAAAAATTAATCTATCTATCCTCACAAATTTATGAAAGGAAAGGCGAAAAGGAAAGGCACTTACAGTTATCTGGAGAACCTGCTTCGCTTCTCCGAACTTTTGCTTCCTCTGGAACTCTGCTTCTTCTCGTAAATATCACTGTAAGGTAGAAGTTCGATTTGGATAGGCACTACGATGTTGAAACATCAAAAACAGAAAAACTTCTATCACTTGATGTGTAAAATGTTCTTTTCCGATCCGCACGTATCCTATTAACTGCGCCAATTATAACTTTGTGTTTTGAAAAGGAGTTTTTAAAAATTATTTTATTTACTTTTTAAAAATACAAATTTACAAAAGTTATGTAGCAAGAGTTATCTACCAAAAGTTAACAAGCAAAAGTTATATTAATTGAAATGTCCCTCTATTTATAATATTGTATTGCGTAGTTTATATTGTCCTAAAATGAGCAGATTCTGTGGAATCCAGTGGTGTAACTTCCGTCGTTCATAATCAGTAGGAAAAATTTTCTGTTGATACATGACCTTCGAATGAAAACGATTATATCGTCGACACTACTTCCAGAATAAGGCCATTTAATAATTTGAATTTTATGTTCAGTTATAAAGGTTACAATTTTTCTAACTTGAAATATCAATTTCTTTGTTCTGTTTTTTCTTTTTGGGAATAAGACCAGAATTATTACTAATGAAAAAATAAACATATATTTGACGTTTCCATTATTAAAACTGAATGTCATTTTAACAGAACTAGACTACATATAATGGGTATTAAAAACAAGCTCGTATGTCAGTACTAATTTCATACTATATCCGGTCTCTCTCTGTTAGCAGAACAACCTCATACTGTTTTTTATTGTACTTATTATGCATGTTATACGCAGTTTTCAGATTACCACAACTGTAAAATATTACTGAATTGTTACTATTTTTTATAATAACGCCACTTATTTAAGTTTTCTAAAATTTAAGAAAACCTAACTTTTTCTTTAAAAATTTTGTTTAATATTTTAGGTCATTTTAAAAATGTATTTAATATTATATATAATTTATTCATTATTATCTTCTATTTAAGCTTAAAGCTTAATAACCTTATTTTTGATTACCATGTTTTATATATAAAATTTAAAGGGTAGGGAGAATTTGTGATACTAAACATTTTTATAGATTTGGAAACGTCGCAGTCAGTATGGACAAATAAAAATCCAGAAAAATATTGTAAATGCTAGAAGACTGATTGTGCCAGCAAAACGCATTGTTTTCTTAAACGTATGCTCCCAAAACGACACAGTCCATTAGGTGATTATTTACAGAAAATTAGACCCCAGTTACTTTTCTAAAAATCAGTTTCACTCTTCCCGAATACAATCATATTTTGAGTTTCAAAAGAGAAATATACGTTAATTGTCATAATATCTCCTTACCTGATTCATTTACGGTAGACTTCAATAATACAACATACTTATCGAATATTCTTTTATCAAAAAACTATGTCTTGTTAAAACTGCAAAAATTCTGGACATATCGCCAACAACTATCCTTATCATTGAAATCAATAACAAATTCAATTGATATAAATAACAGCCAACCTGTTTCTTCTTCCTGCCCTGAAATAATGTCTTAACTTAAAGCTACATTCTTATTAAAAGAAAAAAATGTTTATCAAAGAAAAATTAGTAAATAATCCAAACAATCCTAACTTAGGTAAAGGTCAAGGAGAAGTAAAAACATTAATACCTAGAAAAACCTAGTATGGATTGTAAACAGTTTTTCCTAACATTTATCAATAAGTGCGCACTTCAGCAACCTTTTCATCATTTAGTATTACTTTATTTTAGGGAATCTTAGAATATTTAAGCTAAATGGGTTGTTGCGATAGCAAACCGACCCAATAACTGGATTGAGGATATTTGTCGAACCTATAAAACAAAACAATTTAAAAAAAAAAAGTTTTTTACAACTTGATCAATTTTCGAGGAAGCGATTGTTTTGAGAAATGTATAATATCGTAAAAATTCCAACAGTTAGAAACCTAGAACAGATTAAACACTAGGCCGGAAAAAGTCATTCAAATGCTAATGCTCTGTTAAGACGGCCATGTAGTGCAAATTGTAATTACTGTCTTAATTTAGAGGAACGACTTTGCCCCGTGAGGCGAACCACCGTCAATAATGATCAATGGCAGTCTTAACAGCTACAAGTAGCCCAAGCAAATGATCCATAAAAAGAGTACTGGATTGGATGCGTCGAAGTAAGAGACCTTCTTAGCACGACCTTAGTGCATGTAGTTCATAAGTTAAGTCTTACTGGAGCCAATGGAATTGCCTAGTACTAAAAGATGATCTTTTGTACAGAACCTTTGAGAAGGATGATGGTACTGAATCTAAGTTTTACTTGATTGTACCTAAAAGTAAAGCGTTAGAAGTATAGCGTTGTATACCGGTGCATTAAGTGGACACTTTGGTATTACGAAGACTCTGCAAAAGGTTAAAGCGTTGTGTTGGGTGAACTGTAAATATTATGTAACCAGTAATGTTTCCGTTGGTAAAAGGAGGGCACCCATGAAACAGTACAATTTTGGTAGTCTTATGGAAAGAGTAGCAATCGACATTGCAGGTCCATTTCTAAAAACCGATGATGAAAATAAATTTATCTTGGTAGCCATGGATTATTTTACGAAATGGACTGAGACCTATGCGATAGCAAATCAAGAAGCTGCTACTGTTGCAGAGGTACGTGTTAAAGAATTCTTTAGCTGATTGCTGCCCCCTTGTAGATCCAGTCCGATCATGGGCGAAACTTCGAGTCAACCCTTTTCCAAAATGTTTGTAAATTGATTGGTGTTAACAGGAGCAGAAATTCCACTTCTGTATGCTCAATCAGACGGAATGGTCGAGGGGATGAATCGAACGATGACTTAACACCTGCCCAAAGTTGTATCCGAACATCAAAGAGATTGGGACTAGCATATTTATTTATTCCTAATGGCCTACTACTCTGCCGTGAATACAACTACAGGCCAGATTCCAATCTGCCTGATGTTGGGTCGTAAAGTTCGTTTGCACTGCGATCTAGAGTTTGGTGGCACACCTTCCGAAGAACATATTGCAAGCGAAAAATATGTCGACCGCCTGAAGTTAAGAATGAATAACATTCATGAACTTGCCTGACAACACATCCAGTTAGCCAGTGACAGAATAAAATGTCAATACGATTCTCGAGGCACATTAAAAGCTTTGAAGTAGATGATTTTGTTTGGCTTTATAATCCACAACATCGTCGAAGCTTGTCTCCTTAACTGCAAAGACAATGGGAAGGTCCGTATGAAATTAAAAGTGACGTAATATAACGAATTAAGGAATTGCCAAAAGGTAAACCAAAAGTTGTTCACATAAATTGTTTGGCACCTTATGCTGACTCAAATGAAACAGAAAAAGCACGAACCCTTCAACATGAGATCAAAGATGGACGGCGACCAAGCTTTAAGGAGTTTATGTCAAATTACACAGAAAAAAACAGTGCTATATTCGGCAGTTCAAGTTCAACAAGATTTTTTTTGTGTTTCGGAAAATGTCTCTCTAGCCCACTGTGTTGCCCAAGACGTCGAGATGACTAAAGGAATCTCGTCCGCATTCAATAAAAAGATCGGTCGTCTCGACAAGTTGAAAAATCAGCAGTCTAAAGTTGGAAGAGCACTGCAATTAGAAGATGGTCCTCGATCTTTGCTGTATATGGTGACCATAGTCTTATACAGACAGGGCAACCTACGAGGATATATGGCGTGCTTTATCTAATTAAAAAAAAATTTGTGCACCTATTTATTCATCCTAAAAATAAAACTGGAGATGAATAATAAACCCTTTTATTATAAATTTAATACCGATTTTTTGTTAGTAAATTATTATCTATTAAAAACATTAAAACTATCCTTGCTACACATAAATAGTAAGAATATATTATAATAGTTTTGATTTAATAAATTTTAAAATTGAGTAACATATTTATGTTTCAGCTTTTCCATACCACGAAATCGAAAGTAGCGTCATCTGGTGTTTGCCCTGCGGCCCTGATGAGTTGAAGTTGTAAAGATCATGACCATTCTTAAATAATTGCGTTAGGTGCAGATGAAACCTGCTCAAAGTTGTCGAACAGATGTGAGATGTATATAAAATATCAATTCCAGCGTAAGGAGGTTTAAAGAAAGTGAAATAAATATGTGTAGTAAAAGTTAAATCAATTTTTTGCGATCATATAGTTGTATCGGATAATGTCAAATCCCGTTTAGAATAATTTCTGCGAATAGATTGAGAAATTATATAAATACCTTACTACACTGTAAAAAATTGTTTATTATTTCTAACAATATTAATCAATAGTAGGTAGTTAGTAGAAGTGTTAGTTTTTTTTTTCAAAATTATAGATTTATAACTGAGGAGGTAAAAAGGAAACAAGCTTAAGTCACAAATAAGTAATTTTTCAGGGAGGGCTAAAACTTGTAGCTTTGCTTTGAAAAAGGATAATGAGTTCTAATCAATGTTATGCAATAGTATTGGTTCCAAACATGCGATTAAAATACTTATTTCAGGTAGGGTAGCCAAAAATAGTTTAAAAAATTGATTTTGTTTTGTCAATAATACCTTCTGCAAGAACTCAGTGGAAATAAGTCGTTTTTCATGTAAAATGTTGTGCACATAAGCTGATTTACAGGTAAATAAAGTAATAAAGCAAGCAAGTAAAGGAACAATAGTTCTCTGAATAGACTTTTTATTTTTATAAAATAATAATATAGGCCTTATCTAAGTGACAAACATTGTCATAATAGGTAGTTAAGCAACAAACAGTTTTTTCTAATATGCAAGTCACAGCTTTCATCGTCGTGGCAGTCACACATTTCTTCCTGCTCCTCACCAACAGCTGCTGTAGTGGGGTAATCAAAAATCAAACTCTTGTACCAACCAAGGCGTGGATCAGAAGTAGACCAGTCCTCTCCAAAGATTTTTTTCAAACGTTTGTCAACATCTTTGGTCTTTTCTTGGGTTAACACATGATTCTGGTAGTTCTTTCAGTTTCACTTGCTTTAGATTATTTTTCCCTTTCTTTCTCAAAGATACAAAAGACTCTTCTCCTTCATACTTATAGTTTTTCAAGCCTCTTACCAATACAACCTTTTTGTAAGACTTTCCTTTTCCCTTTTTTCGGAGTGTTGAGTTTCTTCTTGTGTCCGCTGGGGTAATTCTCTTCAGTTCACTAATTGATTGGATGTCCTTATAGTATTCACTTAGCATATTAGTAACAAGTAGTGGCCAATCTTCCTAGTGCTTTTATCTTGCTTATACCACTGTAGGGGTCACATTACTCCTGTTTAATTAAAATTATGGTTTTTTTTTCGCAACTGATTTTCTACTTTTCCAAAAACACGGTCTCGGCGGTTAAAAAACTATGTTCGCGTACAGGGAATTACAATAAAAATTTTTGGATTGATGTTTTGTGTGTTTCCAAAAAATGAATCAGTGTTGTCAGGACAATATTATTTTTATTTTGAGAAACACAACCATCACTAAACAACCTTGTACATAACTGACCTGAAAATCACTTCTGTCAAATATTTAAATAGAGCCGATGACATTTCCACACTGCCTTTTCTTGTCTGCTCTTTGACCAAGTATAGAACATGGGATTTTAAGTTTTTAGATCAGTAATACAAAAGTTATAAAACTCAATATGTTTCGGGTAAGCTTCTTGAATTTGACTTTTCGGTAATGGCTGGATTTGTTGAAGATCAAAGAGCTTTTAAAATCTTACTTTACCTTGCGTATATATTGTGCAGTGTTTATTGCACATTAAATAACATCTTAGCCAATACAATGCGCTTGTAGATTTTCACAATTATCTCACCAGACACCAGATATAGCAGAATTTGGCTGACTTGAGAGATCCAGAAATGGTTCGAGGTATTAAGCCATAAAATTCTACAACATAGTACCAGCTAGAATAAGGCTTTTAATTATCATTAGCTCAGGCAAAAATTAAAAGTTACCTTATAATTAATGCCTTTTTTACACATGAGGAGGATTTTACTTCCAATTTGTTGTAATTGTCAACTTTTTGATATATTTTTTTTATCTTTGGCTTGCAAAAATACTTTTGTATTAACTTCATACCAATAAACCGCCTATCTATCTTCATAACCTATAACATCAAATTTCAGTTTTGAGTTTTGAAAACAAATGTGAGGTATTTTGAATATGTCTAAAAAACGTTGAATTTAACCTTTCACATTTCAAACAATTTAAAGCATTTAAAACTGCTTATTTTTTATCATACAGTCTTTTTTTCAAAACTACACTACTTCAGCTACAAATTTCATTCAATACCGCTTTCGTGGATGTTTTTTAGGTGATCGTTTGTACTTCATATTTGTTGCCAAAGCTAAAAATCGAAATTTTATGTTATAGGTTTTAAAGATTGGACACTAAAAATGTAAATAACACTATGACTGGTCAATGAAAGTAATGCGTTTTATTTATCTCGTGCCATTGATTATAAACCACACATAATAGTGTGGTTTATGATCAATGCTCGGGCCGAGCTTTCCGGTCCCCTTGCCCTTCCTACGGTGGGGCGTTTTAGAGGGAAGCCGGTATTCAAAGTGATAAACTTTTTTTGGGGTCCCATAATCGAGATTTTCAGCAAAATTTCTTGTTTCTACAATTTTGAGATGTCAGATCTTTGAAGACCTCGCTATATGGGTTAATGGAAGATTTTTTCTCCGAATTACAGCTATCGGTGTTAGGTTATTCACACAGTTATTCACCTATTCTCGTAATGAGTTTCTTACATTCTTTATAATTACTGCCCTATAATGTGCCCTTCTTTTGGAAATCCACAAATTCTAGATGCAATTTTATAAATTTAAATTAGCTAACAAAAAAATATTTTAAATTTAACAGTTTACGCAATAGCCAAAAGAATTAGACTTTAGCTAGGAATGTTATTATGAAATTATGGGAAGTATACAAAACCGTTTCCGTTTTTCCGCGATTGCGAAGACAATAAAAATTAATTCAAATTTTAATCACACAACAAAGTACCTGCGTGCGGTAATTGTTTAACTTTCTTTATGTAAATAAAACTAAATAAATATTACACTTTGAAAGAGGAAGATGTACCGGTATTAAAGTTTTACATAACGTTTGTTTCAAGTTTCATTTCTAATTCTATAGATATCATATCGTTCGCTTTGTAGGCCAGCCAACAAGGAAAAAATCTCAGTCATACGGAATGTTAACTATATCTTTTTATGGTCAAGATGGTTCAATTAAAGATGATAGCGTTCTTGTGCAAAGATTATTATGCAAAGTTTTTTTTAGGTTTTTATGTAATATATATATATATATATATATATATATATATATATATATATATATATATATATATATATATATATATATATATATATATATATATATATATATATATATATATATTGTTATGATTCATTTTATCCGCCAAAGATAAAATTAAAATTACTAAATAGACCATCTAAATAAATTTTCAAGATATCCTGGAGAGTTGTTATGCTATGTAAAATTAAAAATAATATTGGTTTGCTCTTAATATATTTCAAATTATAAAATATAATAATTCAAAATATTTTAACTGATAAACTATGAACGATATTTCAAAGAAATAAAAGTCCATTATCTTTGGATTACCTGTAGTAAACAAAATTTAAGATATGCATAAATTATTTTCTTTGTAAAATATATTTGAGTGAACGTAGTGAATTGAACAATACGACCGGGTTTTCCAAATGGACTTGTACAGTGAATAAAGACAATAGGGTAGAATTTAGAAATTATATTTGTCCGTTAGTTCTTAAGAATTTGTAGAAACCGATTAGCATGTTAATAGTTTGTAGGAAATTTATAATTGTAGGTAAAATTGTTTGTTTGTTATCTAAATGGTTTATGGGGATACGTATGACGAACTGTGATTGGACGAGATAAAAAAAAGGTGGGATGGCTATGTACGAATGAGAGTTTAGCTAGATTTTAGAGGAAAAAAAGATCATCAGTTGTTTTCCAAGGGTGCAAGGCGAACAGTCGTAGTTCTTTGGCGGTTCCCAAGTGATAGTAAGTATTAGAAGTGAATGTTTGTGAGTTTTTGTGGACTAAGTGTATCCTCACGGAAGCTGATCCAGTAAAATATTGTAAGTCATACTTTTCTGCTTATATATTCCAAGAGTCACTGTTCAGGCCGGAACGAGAGATTCAGTTTATCGAGAGGAGAAGAAGTTTATCTTTTGAACGATACGTGCATCTGAAGGAGATCATTGAAGACGAGAGGCTCGCAATAATTTGTTGTAAGATTGCTGATTACCTAGGGAACTGCTAAGAATAGATAGTGTAGGCTACAAGGAACAAGGATTTGGACAACTCATCATCAGAGAGATAGTTTTTTTTTATTCGTCAGTTTTTCCTTTATCAACACAAGTTTTTTTTTAATTGCTTCAGAAAAGATAGAAATATTTATTAGAAGATATAGAACAACAATTTTGATTTGAAATTTTAATTTATATAGTATATAACATTAATTTTTAAAGGTTCACATACGTAGAACAAAATTTTGATAATCATTGTATGAGATATTTTCTGTTTAAGATATTTGAGTGCGAATTTTATTTCAATATATAATTTTGTATCATATATGTTTATTATTCCGGTATTCCTCAGACCTTACCTATCATATGTAAAGCATAGATATTGAAGCACGAATATAACCCTGTGTTAAGAGAATTAAATAGTGTGATAAAATCATAATTGCATCATTTAAATAAGTTTAATTAATGAATTAATTAGCTAATTAATTGCTTGGCGCATCTCTGACTTTTAATATCACATTAATATATATATATATATATATATATATATATATATATATATATATATATATATATATATATATATATATAATGAATATATGAATGCGTTGTTACAGGGTTAAAGCAAAATTATTAGGTCCGTCGTTCTTATTATTATATGTAGTCTCAATATTTATTCTAAATATATCTTATTCTTTGATGTATAAAATTCTCGTGTCACAGTGTCGCTATACTCCTCTGAAATGACTAGACCGATTTTTATGAAATTTTATGTGTATTTCGTAGGTCTGAAATTCGGTCGTCATATATATTTGTCATAAACCTAAGTGAAAAGGGTGAGCCTCCTCAAACAGTTTTTTTTATTTTTTGGTCAAAATTTTTTATTTTTATGTTTTTTTATAATGTGACATTAAACATTGTATCTATGTATAGCGCTAAAAAGACTTTTAGGTCCATTGCTGGATGGATATTTTCCATCGTTTCTCTGACATCTCTTCATTTCTTTCTTGGTCTTCCTATCTTTTTTGCCCTCAGGTACTCTCCAACCAATAGTATTGACTTGTCTATTGCCTTGCATTCTTTCTAGATGTCCAAGCCCTTCTAGTCTACGTTTTTTTACTAATTTTGTTATTGTGGGGTTAGCATACAATTGGTACACATCTACATTAGTTCGTCTTCTCTATTCTCCCTCTACCACTTTTTCACCAAACACTCTGTGAAGTATTTTTCTTTCCCATGCTTCCAATCTGTTCTGTATAGTTTTGTTTATAGTCCACGTCTCGGCAGCGTATAGTATTGTGGGTCTAATTATAGTTATGTATACTCGTATTTTTGTATTATCTTAATTAGCTAGCACATTGTGTGCTCTTGGTCAGTCTCAGGTTAACTTTAATTTCTTCCTTACGTGTCTGATCAATAAGAGTACCTAAGTACATATCCATCCACCTTCTCAAATTCTACAACTAATCCATCCTCCACCTTTAATTTAAAGAAGCCCCTGGTGTTTATTCTTTTTTAGCTCGAGATTTCCATGTACTTGGATTCAATAATATTAGCTTTCAGTCCCATTTTGAAGCTTTTACGAATTAGTCTTTTTGCTGTACTTACCAGATCTTTTCCATTTCTTACAATGATCACTACATCATCAGCGTACGCTAAGCATTTGTACTCTTTGTATAAAAGTGCCGGACCTATTTAATCCCATTAACTCTTTCATAGTTTTCTCCTTTTGGTTTTGTATATTAATTAAATATATTTATCGAAATATAAGCTGCTTTTATCCATAAGTTTTTTATTTTAAACAGTTAAAAATAATTTTTTGTACTTTTGACTTAAAAGAAAATTCTTATTAAAGTGCCGTCGACAAATCAAAAATGTTCTTAAAATAATTATTGTTAAGTTAATTGTATTCTTTTTTGGAGCTGCTTTTTCGGGAAAAAAAATTATTTTTATAAGAATAATTTATAATGAGGGCCGATCAAGTAGCGCAAGTACTTGCTCTTCATTGAAGGGATTAGAAGAAACCATGAAGGTTAGACTGTATATTTGCGATGGTTATGAACTTCTTGTTGAATAAACTTGAATAAATTAATTAAAACTTTGACAGAATTAAAAACGGGTTTGTCACTTGAAGGAACAATTTATTCTGACTTTTACAATGTTGCCATTTAGACAATTTTGAGCTAATTTGCATGTAATTTGAGGTCCAAAAATTCATAATGATGGGCGTTTCTATTAAAAATATTGAAGATATGTTCAGCTTTACGCGAATCACAAAATACAATGTTTTACAAAGATTTCCGAAAAACTGTTTATTACCCAAAAAGATCAAGGAAAGGACCAAACAAATTGCATGAAAGACTGAGGTCAACAAACGTCTGAGAAGATCGGTTTCTTAAACTCCAAGTACGTCGAGAGCGGACAATTATGGCTACAGCTTTGCCTAGGAGATTGGAAGATGCTCATGGTACCATAGTTTTACCTGACACCGTACGTCGAACAAAATTTATCATCTTATGTACGTTCTAGAGACTCTTTATTGGACGCAGCTTATTTAAGACAACGCTTAGGTTTATGTCGTGCTCATTCAGATTGGAATATGAATATTAAAAAAAAAACGTTCTGTTTACAGACGAATCCCGTTTTACCAGATATTTACTTAATGACCAATTGACCAATCAAGAGTATGGAGAAGGTCAGGAAAACGCTATGTTTAATGTTGATTAAATCCTAGAATACAGTTTGGTGGTGTAGGTATATTGGTATGGGGCGGCATTTCTTTGGAAGCATATACAGATATTTTTATGTTAGGGGCAGGTGGCCTTAATGATGATTGGTACATTAGGGAATATCTTAAAGAACATGTGGGACCTTATATGCATTTTGTATTTGAAAGTTTTCTCCAAATGCTACCTGAAAGTTTTTTCCAAATTCAGTAACTAGCCTGGCCTTCTGGAAGTACAAACCTTAACCCGATAGAGCATTTGTGAAGCAGCTTGGAAATAGTAGTTAGGCAAAATTATGGCGACTTTATAACTGTGGTAGCATTAGACCAGACGCTAATAACTAAGTGGAAACAAATACAGCAATACGAGATTGCTTCTTTGATCCAGTCTATGCCAGAAAGGATAAGAGTCATTATTCGGGGCGATATATTAGGTAATATTTTGGAATTTGTTTTTTATTTTATATTTTGTCATTGAACGTACAATATAAATAATTTATTGGAGTTGAAGTTTTCCTAAAACTTTTTGTTTTACTTAAAGTAAACTTAGTGTCCGGTGACTTTTGCGGGTCAGTGCAAATTGAATAGCAAGATAGACAACGGGTCAAATGGTTTTTCTAATTGTCATTTTCACCAATCTTACTACTTTTTCTGGCACTTGGAATTCTTTTAGCGTTTCTATTAATTTGTTTTATTATATCGCAGGGTGCTTTGTATTCAATAAAAAGTATTTTATGCTAAAATTTTGTTTTAACAGAAATTTATCAGGATTTGTTTTAGCATATAATTTATATCGTTTTTGATCTGTCCCTGCGAAATCCTTCCTGGTGTTCTACTAGATTCTTCTCCACATATATTTCTAATCGTTTTTTAAGTAGTATGGCGAGCACTTTTTGTATTACCTTTTACAGGGATATTCCTCTATATTCATATCTTTTATTATTTCTTTAATATCAGTAGTGGCTCCTTCATTTAGCAGCTCGGCATATCTTTCTAGGTCGGCCTGTTTTTGCAATCGCAAACTTTTAATATCTCAAATCTGATTATTTTTTAATTTGTTCTACATTCGTCATCGAACCAGTGGTTTTATGTAATATTTTGTTCTTGATAAGTTCTTCGACGTTGCTTCCTTTATAATGTTTGTCATTTTCAAGATCTTTTGTGGTATGTTACTCATAGTAGTACCATCTTGTTTGGCGCATTTTTCTTGTATATCCTTTTAATAATCCTGCATTACTACAAATTTTACAAAATTAAATTTACGTTGCACTTTCTTTTTTCGTTCTACTAATTTCGGCTTCTCTCATACTAATTCTAACCAAAAAATGATCTGAGTCCACGTCAGCCCCTCTGCACGTTTTCACATTTGTTATTAAATTATCGAATTTCACATGTATTAAGATGTGGTCTATTTGATTAGTTTTGATTAGTTTTATTTGTTCCCGAAATTTTCCACGTTCCTTTGTATATATTTTTTCTCCTGAATTGCGTACTTATTATTTTCTATATTCGTCCTGTTTTTAATTGCGAATATAAGCAATCTTTGGCCATTATTATTAGTATTCATATTCATAATTCATAATTCTTCATAAAATTCATCATTCACTTCTTCCCCTTTTTACATGCAACACGTCTTCATGTACCAGAAAACCCACTCCAAAATTCCTATTATCGCCTCCACTTGTATAAAACATGTATGGACTTATCTTTTCAATGTTTTTTCCAGTCAAATGCGTTTCGTATATTGCTGTGTATTTTATATTTATTAATTTCTTCTTATAGGGTAAATAATGTTCCCTCCTAGTATACTCGTCGTGCATTCCATATCGCATTATTTAAGTACGTGTTCTTATTTTTTGTTTTGCTATTTATGTTTAAACTTATTTTCCTGTTCATCGCTAGGGTCTGTCGGCACAATGGGTAATCTTTTTCTTTTTCCACTACTATAATGGTGTTTAACAACTTCAGGAAAAATACGACACCTTTAATATTCATAAAAAAATGAAAGAAATGACAAGTAGACACAAAAAGAGACAAGCAATAATATTAAAAAATGATAATAACGAAATAATTATGTGTACAGAAGACAAACTAGAGAGATGGAAAGAATACATACAAACTTTTTTTGCCGGCGATAGACCTTGTTCTCCACCATCCACGATAATCGAAGAGGCGAAACATATGAATTACTTCAAGTTATACTGGAAGGAAAAGTACAGGGCAAAAGATCAGTAGGAAGACGCCAGAACTCGTGGCTGAAAGACCTGAGGAGATGGCTCGACCGCTCATCCGCAGAGATCTTTCGCGCAGCAGTTTCCAAAACTAAAATTGCCATTTGGATCGTCAACCTTCGAAAAGAGACGGCGAAATGAGAACAAGATATGGTGTTTGTTGGGTCCATATTTCTAGAATTTTTTCATTTGAAAGTATTATTTCTGGCCTATTCCCATTTTATACCATCCACAGTTAGTTTTTTGTACGTTACCGTCACGTTTTTACCTTCGGCTCTTAATTCCTTACCTTTATTTACAATTCTCCGCCATCAATACAACTCTTAATTTTCATCAGATATTTCCACCAGTCGTCCACCAGTGTTACCTCTTACCCAGTAATTAGCACGGAGTAGGGATGAGAAAAAAGCCGATCTTCTGTCTGTCTCACACAATAAGCCTTTTATCACTCCTTTTAAAGCCTTTTATAACTCTACACAGCTTCAAAAAATTGCTTCTCTTTTTATTGTACTTCCGCCAGTCATACTACTGTCCACTTTATTTTCTTAATTTCTTCTTCTAGTTTAAGCAGTTTTTTTCTAAACTGAGTGTTCTCATGTTAAATGTAGATGTACGTATTCAGTTGTGTGATGTTTCTGTGAATATTTTATATGGCCATTTCTGTTGTTTCTGAAAAAAATGCCTTTTTTTTTAAATAACTTAAAAAGTATTAGTGATACGCAAAATCTAGATCTGTAAGACAAAAATTGGTTAAGATGTGGCTGTTCAAAGTTTGCATACACTCGTGACTAAGTAATGACTCATTCAAGCCCTTTCAACTACAATCCTTTCAAAAATGGGTTCAAAGAAATTAAATTTAGCCTATAACGCCACAATTTTAATTTAATCAATATTTTTTTTCGTTTCTTACTATTTATTTTGCTAGTAATTTACAGATTTTTAGAAAATACATTTTTTTAATATTATAGGTGAAAATTTAAAACGTTACGAAATCGTCACAAAAGTCCTTGATTGAGAAATAATTCATGATTCAAATTTGGAAAAGTTTTAATTTTTGCTTGATTTTACACACAGAATAATGTATATTCAGTATATTCATATCAGTATATCATTTACAGGAGAATATACTCAATTAAGATAAAAATAGGCGAAAAATAACGTCTTTGAATTAAAAACAAGACATTTCTTGGTATTTTTCAAATATTATTGTTAAAGCCATATTTTTGTCTAGCTATTTTTAGAAGTAGAGGGTTTGAAAATAAAATATTTCTATAAAAATGAAAATAAATAAAAATTAGTTCCAAAACTATTACTTAAATTAAAAATAATTCAAATGAATTAGGAACTATAAACCAAATAAAATCTTAAACGAATTAAATGTTTAAACAAACTACCACCTTGTGCCAAACAGAAACAAAATCTGTTATACAACGTCTTTCTTATGGCGTTGAGTTCATTTACTGTTTTGTTTTGGCTCGACTATTTTTTGTCTTCAGGTCCTCCGAGTTGTTGGCTCGCTGGAATTCATGAATGTACAACTTGGTCTTTAGCATCCCACACAAATAAAAATCTAGGGGAGTTAAGACGGGTGACCGAGGTGGCCATTCTATTGTACCTTGTGTACTAATCACCTTGTTGAAATAAAATTTCGTTTTAGGATTGGTCAGTTACTAGTGGTTTTGTTTTAATATTAATAAAGCAGCAACTATCTATACAACCAATCGCTACAACAAAAAGATTCGCTAAAATTGCTAGGAGTTACTTTTGACAGAAAGTTGAATTGGAAAGAACATATCAATAATCTAGCATGTAAATGTTACAGAAGATTAAATTTACTAAAAATTCTAGCACACAAGAATTGGGGTTCAGACAGGAGTACATTGCTAATTATATACAGAACTATGATACGATCACAGCTAGACTACGCGGCTATAGCTTACGACTCAGCATCGAAATCGGTACTTAAAAAGCTCGATACTATTCATAACACAGCACTCAGAATATGCCTGGGAGCCTTTTGTACAACACCGATTGAAAGTTTACTTTGCGAAGCAAATGAATTGTCGTTAAATGATAGAAGAGCTTACCTTAGTCTAACATATGCAACAAAAATTAAAGATAATGCAAAAAATCCTGTCTATAGAAATACTTTTACCGATAATTACCCAAACCTTAATGCAAATCACCGTTCTAATAAACCTTTCTATAAAAGAATAAAAGACCATTTGCATCTGTTTGATATTGTCATACCTGAATGTCTTCCATACACATATGATCATAATCCACCTTGGATTCAAAACATACCATCATATAACTTAGAACTTACGTCATTTGATAAAAACTCCACTAATCCTGATCTAATTATTTCCCATTTTAGAAAAATCATTAGTCGTTATAAAAATCATACCCAGATATACACTGATGGTTCAAAATCATCCGAAGGTGTGGGAGCGTCTGTAGTAACTCCAGAGAAGGTCCTTAAATTCAAACTATCTAATGTTAGTAGTATATATACAGCTGAACTGTAATGCTCTCTATCGCGCCATAGAACTAATCAATCTGACAACAAACTCCAGATATATTATCTTAACAGACTTACTTAGTGCCATACAAAGCATCCGACAACTGTATCCAAAAAACCCGCTTTTACAAAAAATTAAAACAGTCCTTCTTCAGGCTTATTTTAATCATAATGAGATAAATTTCATCTGGATCCCATCCCATATAGGAATAAAAGGCAACGAAACTGCTGACCATAGTGCGAAAGACGCGATAGTGAGTGACGTTTCATCAGTATCAACGGACATAAAACCTTAAATCAATCTTAAGTGCGTGGAAAAATAAATGGAATGTGTCGAATTCAAAATTAAAACAAGTGAAACCCAGCATAGAGGCATGGAATGTGTTACCTAAGTCAAGAAGCCAAGAAATAATAGTAACGCGCCTCAGACTCGGACATACTAGGTTAACGCATGATTACTTAATTAAAAAGTGCGAACCGCCGCGATGTGATACGTGTAATACGACACTAACAATAATGCACCTCTTATGTGAATGTCCCCTCTACAATCAACAACGAAGCAATAACCAGGAACACTTATAGAAGCTCTAGGTGCAGACTGTAACTTTAACAATACTCTGAATTTCTTGAAAGACATTAATAAGTACCACAATATTTAATAAACCAAATTGTATTGAAGTAATTGTACCTAATGTAATCCACTAATTTTTCGCTAATGGCCATTTGGTCGATGCGATTTTCTAAATAAAAAAAAATAAAAAAAAAAAAAAAAAAAAGCAGCAACTACCAAATACTAAACTTAACCTGCCTGTAATAACCGTTATGATCAAACATTTTTAATATTTATTACAATTAAAAAAATTTATGATGAGCTCATCACAATAAAATTAAATAGAATAATTGCGTTAGTAAGTAAGTTCTGATTAATTAAACTTTCTTTTTCATATTGGCATCTTTCTGTAACTAGTATTTTAAACGTAATGTTCAGTTGAAGTTAGTGTAATTATTTAATAAAAAAGCTAACTTAACATATAGATTGCTTGTTAAAAAACTTTAATAGTTCATTTAAAACATCCTATTCGGTGCGTATTATTTACCGATATCTACAAATAGTTTGAAATTTTCTCTTTTCTTTCTCCCTTTGAATTTCTCTCTAAAACATTTGACGTTCCAAATAAGTAAAACCAGAACTTTAGAAAACAAGTATCGTTTACAGAAGAAAACGCTAAGATATAGGATATATACAATCTGTGTCAACGATAATGTAACGAATTGTATACAGAGTAGTGCTTTTTTTGTTAAAATTTTGATCAAAAATATTTTAGGTATACCAAATATGTGTATCCCTCTTTTGCAGTAAATATGAGAATATTTTTCTTTTATACTGGTTTTCAGATTAGTAAAGAATGAAAAAAAAATCCCTGATAAATTACACAACCTCTAGTTCCTTCTAGTCTGTTGATTATCCTCCCTCTTCAATTGAATAGACGCGTCCGCCCAGATGGTGGTTGATTTGATTAAGTATTACTCAATTGTTGAGTGAGTGTCCTTCGCGTGAGATATTTTCTCCTCTCGCGATCAACAGTGTACAAAGCATTATTTTATGTTATATTTCATAAATATGAATCGTGCAAAGAGAATTTTAAAACTTGCTCGCAGGACTACAAAAACTGTGGAATAAAATGCTTTCTAAAGAGTCTGATTTTTCACCAGACGTGCCTGAATATCAACCAAGTAATTCAAATTCATCTAGTTCTGATAAGCCAATATCCCCATTTGAAAAGATGGCGGCGTGTGATACAACCATGTTAACGACTGAGTTAAATAAATTAAAGAAAAATGAACTAATCGCCATAATTGTGACGTTAAAAGTGCCAGTGAATGTTGCTAATCCACAAGTGATTGCCTATATAAATAAAATTGGTGAATTTATAAACAGCAAGAGCAACAATAAATCTTATGATTTGGTAGATAACATAACCTGTTCTCACTGTGACACATTATCAGACAGGACTATTACCATTAAAAAGGAACTTGACGCTGTAAGTAAACTTACATATCATCTAGAAAAAAGGTGCCAAGAACAAGAAGATCTAATTTTTCTCCTAAAACAATTAAAAGAGAACTCAGATTTACCAAAGATACATATAACGCCATCTACTAGTACTATTACGAACTCCAAAACACATTATACGACCAATTTAAATATTGCTGAAAAAAAGAAAGAAGAACACAAACAAAACTTTATGGGCAGAGCAGCAAAAAGTGAACTGGTAATTACTCAGAAAAAGCCTGACGTAAATAAACAAGGGAATTCCCAAACAATAACAAAAACAGATGTTTCGAAAGGACTGCTTTTTGAACAAAACAGATTAAAAATGGATCAGTTCATTAATTTAGTACAAGACGAAAAACCTACTAACGATGAAATACATATAAATGAGGCGGAAAATGATCAAGAATGGAAAACTATTAAGCCTAGGCGACATCAGTTTAATGGACGAAGAAAAATTATAGTAGGTAGCAATAGAGATAGCGATGAGGTTAAGGGTGTACCAAAAATTTCAACTCTACATGTTACAAGAATTAATAAAGAAACTACAACTGACTCTCTAACCGAGTTAATTAAAGTGAATTTTCCTGAAGCAACATGTGAAATGATTCAATCAAAACATCCAACAATTTACTCATCGTTCAAAGTAAATATATGTTCAGGGAACTTCAACAAAGCCATGAATCCCGAAGTTTGGCCTCACGGAGCTGTTGTAAGTCGTTTTTTTTTTACCGCAAGAAAAAACAGACAGAGGAAGCTTAGTTTTTGATCCAGATATTACATTATTAAATATCCCAAGTGTTAGTCAGAAAACTGGTTTCAAATTGAATAAGTTAGAAGTATTCAATTCTCCAAATTTTGACACAGTTGGTAAAAATTCTTCAACTTTCAATCAAAAAAGTTTTGGCTTAGTTCATCAAAATATACAATGTATATCAATAAGTATTGAAAAACTAGAGTTCTTCCTGCAGTGCGAAGGTCTACATAATAAATGTGTCTGTTTAACTGAGCACTGGAAATCTAAAGAACAACTAGAACTATACCATATAAATGGATTTTCTCTGGCTTCTTCTTACTGCCGTGACCAGGGGGAACATGGAGGGTCTTCAATCCATGTGAAAGAGGGTGTGGTTTGGAAGGAACGTTCTGATATATGTTCTGAATCTGAGAAATATAATTTTGAAGTGAGTGCTGTTGAAATAGACTATTGCCTTTTTAATTGTGTTGTGTTGTGTATTTATTTGCCTGGACGTGGCTCTATTGATGTTTTTATGTCAAAACTGGATCTAATACTTGATGTCCTAGTCTCCGAAGGTAAGGCTATAATATTAACAGGTGATTTTAATATAGATTTCAAATCAAATACACTAAGTAAGCAGAACTTGGTAAATGTTTAAGATTCTTATGGCTTAACCGTAACTGTAAATGATTATACAAGAGTTATTGCAACTAGTAAAACTCAATTTGATTATATTGCTACAAACATAAATCACCCACAAAAAACAATGGTTGTGGAAGGTTTTATCTCTGATCATCGTGCGCAATTGTTCCAATGTAGCATTAGCACAGACAATGATGCCTATATATTCATCCGTTCATATAGTAAAAGGAACATAAATCGTTTTGTTCAAACCCTTGAGTCAACAAATTGGTCAGAAGTATTTAATACAATTTCTGCTGAGGATAAATCATTAGCTTTTTTAAATACTATTCAATATTACTTTCGGTCCCATTTTCCACTACTTAAATGTAAACCTAAAAAATGTACACGTTCGAATTGGTTTACGCAGGAACTGTACAATTTAAGGGATCAGCTAAAACTTTTAGAAACGATCTGTCAGAAAAATAGTAATCTTAGGCCAGTCCTTCATTTGGCAAAGGCAGAATATTCAATTAAATTGAAAGCAGCTAAAAGTAGTCACTTCATGAGACAGTTAAACGAATCATCAAATAAAATGAAATGTATTTGGCATTTAGTAAACTTAACAGTCGGGAAACAAAATAACCCAAAAGTACCTAGTGATGATAACAGTAATTTAGCAGACAAATTTAACCACCATTTTATTGAAATGGCTCCAAAGTTACTTGCCGCTTTGGATCCTACTAAAATAGGTGGGTTTACATCAGCATCAAAAAACCGTAATAGTTGTTCTATGTTTTTATATCCTACTAACCCACAGGAAATAACTAGTATAGTCGAAAGTTTTAAATCCAAACAAGTTGTGGTTTTGATCAGATTTCCCCTAAGTTATTAAAACAATGCATTCATGCTCTCACAGATCCACTGACGGATATTTGTAATGCCTCTTTTCAACAAGGAATATTTCCTAGTATGTTTAAACTATCTATTGTAATCCCTTTATTCAAAAGTCGTGATAAAGATGACCTTAACAACTATCGTCCCATAAGTCTCTTATCTGTGTTTTCAAAGATAATTGAAACTCTGGTTTATACTAGAATGAACGCATTCCTAAAAAAGCATAGTGTCTTGCATAATTTTCAACATGGTTTTATATCTTCTAAGTCTACAACTACAGCTCTTGCAAATTTCGTCAGCTTAGTGTTGGATGCTTTGGACAGACGAGAGAAGGCATGTGGTTTATTTCTCGATTTGTCCAAGGCTTTTGACACTTTGGATCATAATTTGTTGCTAATAAAACTTGAGGGTATTGGTATTCGTGGTGTAGTTCTAAAATGGTTTACTTCCTACCTAGAGAATAGAAGACAAAAAGTAAAGATAACATCTAATGAACTTGTAAACGAATCAAACACATTGGATATCCATTATGGTATCCCTCAGGGTAGTGTATTGGGTCCTCTACTTTTTATAGTATTTATTAATGATATGACTTTGTTAACTGATTCACTGACTGGGGTTAACATCATCAGTTATGCGGATGATACTAACATTCTAGTCACAGGAACGTCTGATCAAAATTTGCAAAATAAAACCACACAGATACTATCCACCATCAACAGTTATTTCTTATCCAACAAATTAGTTTTGAATAAAGAGAAATCAAAGTATATGATTTTCACGTCAAATAATTTATTAAACCATCAAGCCACTATAGAAGCAGCAATAGATAAAACAGACTGCACGAAGTTGCTGGGGGTACTTCTAGACAGTAATTGTAAATGGTCAAACCACATTTCTAATTTGAAATCCAGATTAAGTAGCGCATGTTATGCATTGAGAATTCTTTCACGTCTCTTTCATACATCAGTATTAAAAACAGTATACTTTGCCCATTTTTACTCAATAGCCAAATATGGCATTAAAGTCTGGGGTTGTACCTCTGAATTAGAGCAGATATTCGTACTTCCGAAAAGAGCTATTAGGATAATGTATAAAATGAAATTTAAAGATTCTTGTAGAGGCATCTTTAGACAAAAAAATATTCTTACAATTCCTGGTCTGTATATATTTTCGTGTATAATGTATTTACATAGCAAAATTTATGAATTTAATAAATTTCAATTTAACCATGTTTATTCAACAAGATTCAGAGACCTTTACATACAGAGAGATACATCCTGGTCCAAAAAGTTTGTATATAAAAATAAACTTTGTCAGCTATAGTCAAGTCGTTTTCAACTACTTCTAAAGAGAAGTAATTGAAAACGAAGCCGCTGGCAACGAAGCTATTATGGAAAGCAATGACAAATCGTATACAATTAGTTCTCTTTCGTCAAAGCTCAAAAGATATTTTCAAATTCCTATTGTACCATCAGAATTGTTAAGTATTGATGATAAACTTTTGTACCGTTTAAAAGACAATTAAAATTTAAACAATACACTAACAATAAGCGCCACAAATTTGGCAATAAATTATTTAACATATGTTTAGAAGGTGGCTATTTGTATGACTTGAAAGTATACTGTGGGCAAAAAAAACAATAATGCTGAGAATTATACTGTACCAACAAAAGTAGTAACAAATTTGACGAATGTTTTACTTGAATGAGGGCGAACAGTTCGTGTAAATTAGTGCTTAACCTCTGTAGAGTTGGCTCTTGAATTGCTGCAACATAAATTATACGTATTGGGTACCCTACGTACTAACAGGAAAAATGATCCCAAAAATGTCATAAACAAAAACTAAAAAAGGGCCAAGTTGTTTCCGAAAAAAGCAATACTGGTATATTTGTTGAAAAGTGGAAAGACAATCGAAACTTCATAATGTTGACAACGAAGTATTTACCTAAAATGGTTACTGTGCATAAAAAATCAGGAGATATGCAGAAGCCTAAATCCATTATTCAGTATAATAAGCACAAAAGTTAAATTGACATTTCAGGTAGGTAATCCAAATTTTTAGTAATTTTTATTTCTCTCAATAACTACATAATTTTAGATCAGATGAAATCATATAACACATCTCTCAGACACTGGGCCAAATGGCAATTTTTTATGCCTCCTGGCTGCATTAGCAAGTAACACTCAATAAAATGTCAATACGACATTTCGGGAAGAACTTATGCAAGGTAGATGCAAAATGTTTTTATATTCCCATTGCCAAATCCTAAATATTTTAAATTTTAAGGTCTAATCAAAAGAAATAACTTATCTACCTCTCAGTTTGCTTCTAGTAATCAAGATCATAAATTATATAAATCAAATAAGCGACAGATTTGTTCTAATTGCTACCACAAATGTGTCACGAAAATGGAAAGAAAGCTTGCAGAAATTAAAACAAATAAAACCAAATATTGCTGCGATATATGTAATAACCACTTTTGTCTTAATGGCTTTTTTGAACTGCATTCTTTAGAGACAACAATAGAAGGTTAATATTTTTCTATTTAATATTTTTCAAGTCTGCGCTTTCACTAAGTATTCCTAAATATATTCCTAAATAATTAACAATTGTGTTTTTGTTAATTCAGGGACTAAAATACCTAATTTTGTAAAAATAAAACTAAAAAGAGTTAAGGTATTTTTACTTTGACCATAGTGGACAACTTAGTCCACCGGCATCAAAACCAACCATAGTAAAATATTGCTAAAAGCATCCTTCAACACTCCCCGTATATTTAGAATGGGTCTGGTGGACTAACGGGATGCACCGACGCTGGACGTTATCGACCCACCAAGGCCTCTAGACAAAAAAATTTCTAATTTAAGTGGTGACCCACCATGGCAGTCTATGTGTTAAGGTTAATTGAAAATGGAAATTTAAAAATTAAGCGAAGGGAATATATTGGACATCCGTACAAAATAAATATTTTAAATGTATTTAATTATCATCTAAATTTAAAGAGTGGTAAAAGTTTAATCGATAAAGTAAGTACTATGACAGGAGTAGGTTATAGTACTATTTCTAAAATCTGTAAAGAAGCAGCAGAAGGAGGACTAAAGCCTGTAAAAAAAAAACAAAAAAAACGTACCAAAAGTAGAGTGAACAGCAGAACGTTCACTTACGGCGCAGTAGATCATACGCGGCTCCGCGTTATCGTTCATAATTATTTCTTTAAAAACTTACCGCCAACGTTTAACAAAGTTTTTGTACTGGTTAAAACAGACAAATATTTAGCAACCATATCACGCAAAACAATGTGGAGAATACTTCATGAACAGAACGTTTTTTGCAAACGAGGAGTAAAGTCGACCATGATGAAAGTGACAGTGACCTCAGTGACAGTCAAGGATATGTTTGTTAAAGGATTGTCAATAGGCCTAAAACAGCCGACACAACGAGTCTTTCGATTTGTTATAGTGCATGCAATTAGTAAATTGGGCTTCCTGAAATGTGCTAATCCTAATCTTCCAGAGAAAACTGTTGTAGGGATGTACAACGCCTCGTACTATTTGAAAAGAGAAGAAGTGATTCCCACACAAGCATTTAATAAAGATCAAATTAAGGCATGGTTGTTGGAGAAAGATATCTTTTTTAAAGAAAATTATTTAAAATCAGAGCTTATGGAAGTCAAACACATTTAAAAAAGAATACATAAAATATAAAATCGACGAGATGTACAAAGAGAAAATCTTGCCATTCTAGGACTACCTTATACCATTGTGAGTTGAATTCAATTAAAAAGATATGGAGTCAAATCAAAAGACATATTGCCTCACACAACACAGAGTTTAAGACCGTCGCAATGGAATAGTGAATAAGGAATGCACTTGGTGTGGTAACAGTGGACAACTGGAAAAACTATTGTGAACTTGCTATTAAGAAAGGGCAACAATTTTGGGTTATTGACAAGTTGATGGACGATATTGATCCTGTGGTAATAAATGTGACGGTTGACAGTGATAGCGATGACAGTGAAAACGATGACAGCAATAGCGGTGATAGAGAAGATAGGGATGATGTTAATATGCAGTGAGTAAATTATGTAATAGTGTAAAAATCGGCGGACACAAAGTGCCAAATTTGTAAAGTATGTAAATGACAGTTCGGCAAAAATTAAAAATTAGGTGATAACGCGAAAAATTTCAACTAACACAACATCCTTTTTAAGGGGAATGCATGTTATATACAAGGAAAAATTTTTATGTAAGTAATTATTGTTATAATTTACATGCAAATGAAATAAAAGTTGCACTTATTTCGTGATCTTTTATTTAAATCTTATATAAAGCATTAGTAAAGAAGTATTCTTAAACAATAGTAAATGTCTATTAAAGAAACAAGTATTTATAATGAATTATTCTGTATTCAACTATACGTATCCGCCTATAAGTGAAATTAAGTTAACTACATCTACATAGTGTTGGATACGTCTCTGATTAAAATGATTCGTATACCGGCAGTCTAGTAGCAACACGTGCCCGAGAGTTTTGGCAACACTGATCTGCATAAGTCAAACGTTCCGTTCTTAACGTGAAATAAGGTATAGTACACATTCGAAATTTATGTTAAAATATTACAATTATTATTTCATTTACTACATTTTTAGATCAAAATAAATAAACCGAAGATTTGAATGACCAGGTTAAAAGACGTGATCAAAAAGAAAGTGACGCGGAAAGGGAACATGAATTCTATGATACTAACAGCGAACAGTCCGATTATGAGACAGTTTGAGATGAATTTGAGCTAGTTGAAGATGAGTTCTAGCTGCCTGAAGGTCAGATTTTTTTTTAAAATGCTCCAACATTCTGTAGAAAAGACAAAAAACTATAAAAAGAGAGGTATTCCTAAATTTTATGCGAACAAGGATCCATAACGTAGTTGTAAAAATTCCAGGTGTAAAGGCTATTAAAGCCAAGACCCTTATAGACACGAATATTACAGAAACTGTTTTTCCCAGATAGTTTTATTCAGGAAATTGTTGATTACACTAACGTCTATTTTGGGCTAATGGACAACTATGGTAGAAAGAAATTGTTGAGGCACAAATTATGATGAGACATGTGCATTATTTTGTCTTCTCTATTTAGCGGGGTAAAAAAAATCAGCACGTTAATATCTCCAAGTTTTGGACAAATGACGGTACTACTCCTATATGTTTTTATAGCACAATGTCTTCCAGAAGGTTTTATACATTACTTCGGAAGTTGAGATTTAATGATCTTACAGATAGAAATATTCGCAAAGCACATGATAATCTGGCTCCCATTAGGAAACAGTTCGATGGTTTCGTTCAGAAAGAATGAGGCAAGGAAAGGTCAATTCGTAGTAGTATGTTTGCTTAGTCGCGGAACAGTGTACTGGTATCGAATATTCCTAAAAAGGAAAAAAAAGTGCTTCTGCTATCTTCTCTACATGACGACGATGCAATCGATCAGGCTACAGAAAGCTACTTAAGATCAGACATAATTTCCTTTTATAAGGTAACAAAAGGCTGCGTGGATATGGTCGATGGAATGAAAATCCTGTATTCTGTTTCACCTATTAGTTGTAGATGGTCACTAATTTTATTTTTACGTTACCGCTGAAGTTTTAGTTTTAATCTGTAAAAATGTTAGTATTTTAGTTTACTTTATTTTATCAAAACAATACAATTTATTCCAAAAAAAAACTAGAGCCGCTATAAAAAAGTAGAAATTTTTAAAATCAGCTCATGAAAAATATTTAGATAATATTAATACAGTAATATTATTTTTCCAGATTCAATTTTCTTCTTTATTCGCGCTGTTTTTATTGTATGTGTTATATATTATATATTTTAATATTATTAAAAAAATATATTCATCATAAAAGTGAACCAAATCTTATTCCCATCTATACTCTAATGTATAAACTACAAGACATTCCGCCATTTAAGAGTCTTCCTTTCACTACCAATAAACTTATTTTACAGAGTTCTACCGTACGAAGAAAAGAGTAGTACCTACACGTTTCAACACATTAAAGCGCTTATGTAGGTTTTGATATATAATTGTTGTTAATTTATAATTTAAAAATACTAGCGTGCAAAAAGAACAAGTGTCTACGTATACATAAACAATTAAAAGAAATGTAGATGTTTTTTTGATTAAAATTTACATCTATTATTAATTAGTCCAAATACAAGAAATTCTTATGGTAAATAAAACGACAAAAATTTCCTTTCTATGAATATTAAACTATTATTTTTTTTTAATGGCATAGACATTAGTCATTTAGCCAGTTGCAATAGATTTTCCAATCAGACAAATGCACAACCCTATCCCTAATAGGAAACTAACGGATAATTAATAGAAGAATATACGACAAGGAAATAAACTATTATTAAGATATTTTACAAAACTCAAAATAAATCAAAATATTACTAATGTTATAAAGATAAAAATGTGCTAAAATATTGTAGTGCTATAAAGATGTACTTATTTTATAGATATAGATATAGTAAGGAATATCTTAAATATATCACATCAGATACCATCGTAGCATAAATTGGATGTAGTTATGCACAACAGAACCAACCCAAAATATATGAAAATTAGCTACGACAGGTATTTTGTATATCAATTGCAAAAAATGTAGTAGGGCAGTTTAAATTATGTAAGCCTTCATTTATGAATAAAACTAATTTATTGGTGTAAATCTAAGATAACTTAATGGCCATATTATAAAAAATGTTATTTTGTTTTTATTATGTGGTTTGGTTCTTTTTTACATAATGTGAATTTATCTATTATAAAATTTGAATATTGGAACCATTCTGATATTCTTTATTGGATAAAAAATAACACTTTGGAAGGCAAAATATTTTATTTATCAATAGGTATTATATTATTTAGGTATTATCCATCATTTCATAATTTAAATTAGCGTCGTAACCATTAAGATAATCTTCAACATTAGTATCAGAGTATCATAGTGGTTCTCGACGTCTTTAGGAATAAAATTTAGTAAAGATGAGATCCCTTCAAGCATCTCATCTTTTGGGTGATGTTGGTTTGCCGGTAAGCCACAGTTGAGTTAAAGATGGCGAAAAGTTATTCCTTGTATTATCTAAACAAGGTTTACCTTTTGTTTTTTTAATGTATATTGAACATAGTCTTCCCCGTGTGTTTTTGATATAAATAATTCAAATCGTTTGTCTTTATAAATTTTTATTTCTCTCAAA
Organism: Diabrotica undecimpunctata; assembly: GCF_040954645.1. Taxonomy (NCBI): domain Eukaryota; kingdom Metazoa; phylum Arthropoda; class Insecta; order Coleoptera; family Chrysomelidae; genus Diabrotica; species Diabrotica undecimpunctata. The sequence goes on from NC_092810.1 coordinate 113,838,045, forward strand.
TGAAAGCTTTTCTGTACCTTTGGTTCAAACAAATTTTCCTTTTGCATTTTCGTAACCTGTAGGGGATTTTTTTAAGACAGTTTTTTATGATATTTATGTAATCGTCTTCACTGGAAGTTCTTTAATGTAACTTTAATGCCTTTACTTTGTCTGAAAAATCGCTATCGTTTTTTAAAAAACTATGCCCGGAAACCAGAAACCTTAATAAAATATCTTTTAATGTCAAATGATTTTCCAATGCAGTCTTTAACATTAGTACAATTTTTATATTTCGGTTTTGGCCACCACAAGAATCTGACCAAAGTATGAGATGTTTCATTCAGTAACATGTAGTGCAATATGCTTGAGTAAACTAGAGCCTATCTCCTGAGCTCTTCTATCAGCCTTGCCTTCTAACCATCATGTATAACAAAATCCTTTATTGAATTTGCATGAAGTATTATAAAACCATATTCGTCTTTTATAGAAGACTTAATTCGTAGAAATTTTTGGCAAGGATAATGTTTTTTTCTTTGTCAAACGTAAGGACTTCTAAACTGTCATCTATTGGTGCCTATTGCATGTCTTTGTTCATTCTGTTTCTTCCTTCTTACTGATTAGTTAAATGAATTTTATGCTCCTGCAAAAACTTTTCTTTATCATCGTTTATTATTAGGTAATCGTTGAAGAAACTAATTTTTGCATGCATTTGATACATATTACATACCTCATCTTTGTTTTCTTTATGAGCTAGCTGCACCATTATATCATCCTCTAGATACAGACATAATTATATTACTCGTTATCACTTAAAATGTAACTGAAAGGTAACGGATTATGTAAACATAACCCTAACCAACAATTGAATAATTAGGTATAAATTTTGCATAAAGGAACCAACCTGTTCAGTTCCTTTATGCAGAATTCTGTAACCGCGTTTTAGGGTATACGTAAGGGTAACTATTTCACAGATGGCGCGACTAAGCACACAAACAAGTTGGTGCTGTTTTGCATTTTATAGAATATTAATTTTTATAATCGAAAGCTTTATTATCTTAAAACTGCCTAAATGTGGGTTGGTTTCTTTATGCAGAACAACATCCAATTAATCGTAGATATCCACTGCATCATGTAGGAAATTTAACCCTAAAACTCAAAAATTTATCTAAATAGGTACAATTTAATTTGTGAAATCAACTCTCTTTACATCCAGGTGGTTTGCATGAGCAAAACTTAATGGACTATGGACTTTAGAATTTAATATTCTAATTAGTTAATTTTAATAATCATTTTCTTCTTCTTTTTATGTAGAATTTGCCATACTTCTTTCATGCGGTTTGCCGTGGCATTGCGCTTTTTAGGTAGACCAAACTATGCGTTTTTTTTGCACATTCAATTTCATGAGATTTCCCAAAATAAGGTTCAAGAGGTCGCCCAGGCAAAAAGTTGTTCAAATTTTTTTTGAACAATTTTTTTAAACCAATTTTTACAATAAATATTTTCACCCGGATAATTTTTTTTAATGTTTTAATCATTCTGAATAAAACATGTCTCATGTTTTTCTGTAAAATTGCCCCTTTTCGAGTTATAAACAATATAAAACTGAAAAAAACGCAAAATTACGATTTTCAAGGCTCAAAAACACAACTTAAAAATATTATTTTTTAATTCACCAAGGACCTAATTTCAGGTTCAAACCTTGTTCTTTGTAAAATACCATATTGAAGGCGACAAAGGTATAAAACCACTAAATCTCCTACTAAACAGCATGGCGAAAAGAAAATCACACAATCACGGTTCTAAACGATAAACAAGGAAAATTTTAAACCAAAACCAATGAAATGTAAAATATTATTATAAAAGCATTATATGAAAATTAAATAAGCACTCTACATACCGATATTGATAAGAAATTAAATCACAGCGACTATAAGATGGGCAGGCCACGTGCACAGACTGCATAACGATAGACTTGTAAAACTGGTATGGGAAGAGATTCCCACAGGCAAAAGACCATTAGGACATCCCAGAATGCGATGGACAGAAAACATCCAAGCAGATCTCCGGAAAATGAACATTCCATTTGACCCTAGGTTGATGGAAGATCGAACAAATTGGAAAAAAGTTGTACAGTCAGCCAAGACCCACCCAGGGTTGTAGCGCTACGTGATGATGATGATTATATGAAAAGAAAAACTGAATACCGTACATAGCAAACAACAGGAGATAGATCATTTAGAGTCGTTCTAAGATATCTACAACAACCAACCTAGAAGAGGTAAAGGTGGAACTAGACATTCATGCATATAGTGAATCAGACGACATAGAATAATAAAAAACCTACTTCCAATATTTTTTGCACCACTCGGACGTCCCAGAATGTGATGGACAGATAACATCCAAGCAGATCTCCGGAAAATGAACATTCCCTTTGACCCTAGGTTGATGGAAGACCGAACAAATTGGAAAAAAGTTGTACAGTCAGCCAAGACCCACCCAGATTGTAGCGCTACGTGATAATGATGATGATATGAAAAGAAAAACTGAATACCGTACATAGCAAACAACAGGAGATAGATCATTTAGAGTCGTTCTAAGATATCTACAACAACCAACTTAGAAGAGGTAAAGGTGGAACTAGACATTCAAGTGCATATAGTGAATTAGACTACTACTTAACATACGACATAGAATAACAAAAAACCTACTTCCATTATTTTTTGTAAATCTTAAACCAAGCTGTAAGAACAAAGATATATATGACATTCTCTTAAAATATAAAATACAAAAGTAAAATTTGAACCACCAATGCCAGTGAGGGATTTAGCAAAATGCCAGAGATGATAAATATACGGGCCTACTTATAGAACTTCTATATCAGGCAAACCATATGTGTAAAATGTACGTTAAACCATCCAACAAAAAATGCACACAAAAAAACTCTAACCAAAAATGTCATATGTGTCTTTTGTAATAATCCTGCCAACTATAGAGGGTGCACTGTATACAAGCAATTACAGAAAGACAGATACTTACCTCCCAGGAAGAAGGGGTCCAAACAAAGCGCAAGAAGAGCATCCCAAAATTACATAGTGCCAGGTATTACATATAGTCAAGCCGCAAACAATAATCAACAACTGAACCAAATTACTACACAACCAACCGATATACAAGAGTTAAAACAAATGACGAAGGTTGTAATGGAGCAGATGAGCACCATGCTCAACCTTCTTACCACTGTTAAAGCAAAGATGAAGTGATGGCCGAAATACATATCGAATCAAAAAATAGAGACAACGATTGCGGGAATACCCAAATCACCTTGAAATTTGATGCAGATGCGTACAGTGCATAGGTTAAAACGTAAAGTGCTTAGTGATCTAGTGTGAGCAAACAAAAAGTGTTGTGCTAATAACTTAATACAATAAGAGCGGCATATTATGGGATACGTTCGCTATATGTCAATAGTTAAACCGACATAAATATAACTTAACGCTTACATGTTCAAAACTACATCATCATCATCACTGGCTCGACAACCCTTTTTGGGTCTTGGCCTGTTCTAGGATTCTTCTCCATTCCGATCTGTTTCGTGCTTTTTTTCTCCAGTTTTTTATTTTTAAGGTTGTTATATCATTTTCTATTTGTTCTAAGTATCTCAGTTTCGGTCTTCCTCTTGTTCTTTTTCCTACTGGCATCTGTTTGAATATTTTGTTTGGTATTTCGCCTTCTTCCATTCTTTCTACATGTCCTATCCAACGCAGCCGTCCTATTTTGATGAATGTTATAATATCCGGATCCTGGTATATTTTGTATAGTCCGTGGTGTTATCGTCTTCGCCATATTCCGTTTTCTTTTGTGCCCTTATATATGTGTCGCAAGATTTTTCTTTCGAAGGTGGCTAACAACGTTTCCTCTCTTTTAGTAAGTGTCCAGGTTTCTGAGCCATATGTGAGTACCGGTCTTATTAGGGTTTTATATATTTGGCATTTTGTCTTTCTTGCGACGTTATCTGATCTTAGGTGTCTAATTAAGCCATGGTAATATTTATTTGCAATAAATATTCGCCTCTTCACTTCCTCCGTAACGTTATTATCAGACGTGACTAGGGATCCCAAGTATATAAAGTTTTTTACCTCCTCTATGTTGTATTCTCCTATTGTTATATTTTGTGGCTGCCTTATTTCTGCGTTTTTTCTTACCTGCATATATTTTGTTTTGGTCTGATTGATTTTAAGACCACTATTTTGTGCAGCTCGTTCTATTTGGTTGTATGCCTCTATCATTTCTCTTCTTGATCTTGCGATTATGTCAACATCATCTGCAAATGCTAGTATTTGCACGCTTTTATTAATGATTGTTCCTCGTGTATTGACTGTTGTGTCCCTCAGTATTTTCTCGAGCACGATGTTGAACAAGATGCATGATAGAGCGTCTCCCTGGCGTAGTCCCTTTTTCACATCTATTGTTTCCGTTAATTCATTTTGTATCCGGATTCTACTTTCTACTTTTAGAGATTCTTTCATCAGTTCTATTAGTTGTGTTGGTATATTAAATTCTTTCATTGCTTTTATTAAGAATTCTCGGTTTATATTGTCATATGTGCTTTCAAAGTCTATGAAGAGATGATGGGTGTCGATGTTATATTCACTTGTTTTTTCGAGGATCTGTCGCAGAACAAATATCTGGTCTATTGTTGACTTCTGTCTACAGAAGCCACTTTGGTATTTGCCAACTATTTTTTCAGCGTGTGGTCTAAGTCTTTCATAAATGACATTGGACATTATTTTGTATGCTGCATTCAGCAGCGTGATTCCACGGTAGTTTCCACATTCTAACTGATTTCTTTTTTTATGTAGTGGTACAATAATACCGCTATTTTACTCCGTTGGTAGCTGTTTATTCGACCATATCTTTGTTATCAATTCATGTATTGTTTTTTGTAGTGCGTCTCCTCCTTCCTTTAGTAACTCCGATGCTATTTGATCCGATCCCGGTGCTTTATTGTTCTTTAATTTTTCTACTGCTGCTCTAATCTCGGCTATTGTTGGTGGAGTCTTTTCTCTGTTGTCTGCTTGGTCTAATGGTATGTCAGGGGTCGTCTCTCTCCGATCTCCTTCAAACTTTTCCGTAAAATGTTCTGTCCATCTACTTAGTATCTCTTGCTGTTCTGTCAATATATTACCTTCCTTATCTCCACACATCGTTGTTCTCGGTTTGAAGTCTTTTCTGCTTTTGTTTAGTCTCTGATAAAATTTTCTTGTCTCTGTTGATTTACTTAGTTCTTGTAGTTCTTGAAGTTCTTTGTTCATATATTCTCTCTTTTTTCTTCGGTGAGTTTTCTTTTCTTCTTTGCGTAGTCGTTTATATTCTTCCTCTGCTTGTCGGGTTCTGTGCCCCTGTTGCATCAGTAAATATGATCTGTTTTTTTTGTCTGTGATGATCTGACATTCTTCGTCAAACCAGTCATTCGTTCTTGTTTTTCTTTCTCTACCTTTTATGCCTAGTACTTCTTTAGCTGCCTCTTTTATGATGTCTCTGCATTCTTCCCACTCTTTATTTAGGTTTTCATGTGTTATTCTGTTTTCTAGTTTGCTGTTTATCTTTTCTTTATACTCTTTATTTTTGTTTGTTTCTTTGAGTCTTTCTGCCTTGTATCGTTCATGTTTAGAGCCTCTTTCCTTTTTGATGTTTGAAATTCTAGCCCTTACCCTACTTCGACCAGGTAGTGATCAGAATCCGCATTTGCCCCTCTTCTAGTGCGGACGTTTATTATATTCGATTGGTGTCTCGAGTCTACAATAACATGATCAAAACTACAGATTGTAATAAATTGGGATACCAATAAAAAAATATCGGTACCTTAAAAGAACACTATAATATATCAAATTGCCTCAAAAAGAAAATAAAATCAGGAAAATAAAAAAAGTAAGAGTTGCACAATTGGCACTTTTTAACAGGTTAGGTTAATTATTATTTGGACAGTAATGAATAAGACCTTAGTATGCAGTTATTTCTTCTTCTTCTTCCTTCTTGTATGTAGGCTTTAAAGCCCGTTTCTTCTTCAATACTAGCCTCCTAAATTGTTTAAATTGTCGCACCATCTTTTTCTTGGTCTGCCAATACTTCTTCGTTCATTTGGCGACTTATCTCGTGCTATTCGTACTATCCTATCCTGTGCCATTCTACTAAAGTGTTCGTTCCACTCCTGTTTCCGTTTTTTCACCCATCCATTTATGTCGTCTATATTGCATGCTCTTCTTATGTTTTCGCTTCTCTTCCTATCCAACAGACTTTTCTCTGATATTCGCCGAAGTATTTTCATCTTTGTTGTTTTTAGTAGTCGTCTCGTTTTAGATGTGCTAGGTCTTGTCTCCGCCGTGTATGTTGATATAGGTCTAATTGCTGCTTTATAGACTCTTGTTTTTGTGTCTTATCTTAGGTGTTTGTGCTTTCAGATTGTGTCATTAACACTCGAGTGGAGGCGCTGGTGCAATAGTGCTACCAATATTACTTTATGAGTGGGTGGCGCGTGACTATTGGGTTATTTGTTTTTATACCTCTCAGTATCTTGCTAGAAATTGACGAGGAAGTGTTAGTTGAATTTGTCCGATTTAATTTCGTTAACGTCTTTGTCTACGGGAACTTAAATTTAATTGGATCATTTTTGCTACCACGCGTCCAGTCATGTAAGTGAATTAATTTTTATTTTTTTCTTTATAATAATATTTTTTCTGCTACTACTAATTTTAGATACTGCTAAAAAAATGTCGTTTATCAGTTTCTTTGTATTACAGCGTTGTCAAAACATTACATTTTACTCTATTTTAGGGCAAAAGGACTTACGGAGGAAGAGCTTCGAAAAAATTTAGAAGATATGTCTGATATAGAAGAAATTAATGACTCAGATGACGGAGAATGGAGCGAAGAAGACGGAAAGATTGTAACCAAAGAAGACCATATTTCAGGTTCAGAGATAGAGTTGAAAGATATTGAGGAAAGTGGGGCTGTTTATGCTAGTGACTCCGGTTCTGATATGGAAGTAGATTCTGACAGTCTACCTGGCGAAATCGGTAATGACTTTTATACCGGTAGAAACAAGAAAACCAAATGGAGAAATACTAGTTACCATTCACAAACTTTCAAGACCAGTTCAAAAAATCTTTTAAAAACGAATCCTGGTCCGAAAGGGACTGCAAACAACGTTCCCACCGAGATTGAGGCTTTTTTGAAATTAATTGATGATAGCATTATAAATGATATCGTGCATTTTACAAATCTGTATATTGAAAAAAAGAGAAAGGGGGTTAATTATAGCAGAGAAAGAGCAGTTAAAGTTACAAGTAAATCTGAAATGATGGCTTTGTTTGGATTATTGTTTCTAATTGGTACTAACAAAGGAAGTCGGACTAATGTCCAGGAACTGTGGACAAATGACGGAACAGGTGTGCCAATTTTGAGGGCCTGCATGAGCTATAGGTGGTTTCAATTATTGCTGCGATGTATAAGGTTTGACAATAAAAAAAAACACGAGAACAACGTAAAAAATTGGATAAACTGGCGGCAATGAAAGTATTTTTAGACAAGTTTCAAGACAACTGTAAGAAATATTATAATCACAGTTACTATGTAACCATAGATGAAAAACTGGAACCTTTTAGAGGACGATGCAGCTTTATCCAATATATCCCGAATAAACCGGCCAAATACGGTTTAAAAATTTTTGCGCTTTGCGATGCCGAAACTTATTATACCAGTGCTTTTGAAGTTTACTGTGGCAAACAGCCTGAGGGGCTACTGTAAATCTAACTCTCCATCTGATATAGTAAACAGACTGGTTGCGCATATAAAAGGTGCCAATAGAAATCTGACCACCGATAATTGGTACACCAGCTATCCTTTGGCATGTTCACTTTTGAAACAAAAAATTACAACCATTGGTACTCTGCGAAAAAATAAATCAGAAATATCTCCTGAGTTTTTGCCCCACAAAGATCGTGCCTTACGTTCTCAAAAAGTCAAAACCTGTAGTATTACTTTCTACTATGCATGATGATGGAAAAATTGACGAAAAAACTGGAAAGCCCGAGATAATTCTTGACTACAATAAGACCTAGGGTGGCGTCGATACAGTCGACCAATTATGTGGGGGATATTCTGTTTCGCGAAACACCAGAAGGTGGCCCTTAGCATTATTTTATGCTCTTTTAAATGTTACTGGAATAAATGCCCAGATTTTATATAACAGTAACCAAAACAACGCAAAGAGGCCAAGAAGAATTTTTCTTAAAAATGTATCATTTCAACTTATGAAATCTCACTTAGAGCAAATGTCTAAAATGTCGTCGTTACCTTCAGACATTTAGTTATTTTTAACGACTTACAAACCTAAAGAAGAGGCACAAAAACATGATATAAGAAGAAAAAAGCGGGGACGTTGCGCCCTATGTGGAAGACAGAAAAATAAATTTACGTCACAATTGTGTGACAAGTGTGATAATTTTGTCTGTCAAGTGCACAGTGAAACTGCGACTACCTGTCACCGATATAAAACCAATTCAGTGGAAACTGATGAAAGTGACTAACTTTTTATGTTTACAGTGTTTGTTTATTTGTTTGCTATGTAAAATATACGTTTAATAAATATTTAAAACAATTTCCTAAAACTTTATTTACTTATAAGCCATTTAAACAGTTCTAGAACTTTAATTTACTGCTGGTAGCATATTTGCACCACGCGTCCACTCACGCGATAATTATAGGCGCGTCCGCTCGAGGGCTAAGAGATCCCGCCGCTTTATTTGCTTTTAAGCTTTGTTGTCGTACTTCTTCAACATCTCCATAACTAGTTATATCTATTGCCAGATATCTAAACCTTGCTGCCTGATTTATTATCTTCCCATCAATTTCGATTTTACATCGTAGTGGGTATTTATATTATGTATGTCATACATTTTTTGGTTTTTTTTGGTGATATTATCATATTGTATGGCTGTTGTATTGAAGATATGTGTTAATCTTCTGTCTCGGCGATTAATGCGCCGCATAACATAATATTTTAATTTCTTTGTTCCCCATTCTGTATGCATGCCCTTTACAAACTGCTTGTATTATTTCGTCCATTATTATATTATATTAAAGAGAAGTGGTCTTCTCTTAGTATGCAGTAATTTATTTAAAAATAATCTTTTTGCATTATCGATATATTTTTCACTGTCTAATTCATAATTTTAAGATTAAATATTACTTCCATATAGACCCAAGATCGTAACAATATATCATGGAACTCGAATGCCATCTCTTGTTGTTTTGTAGAAACATTTAGTTCTTTTAGGTGCCGGTTACTACATTTTTATGATGATGGTAACTGTACTACTTTCTTTACAACTATTCTATATGGAACTACTCTATACTGTATGAGTATGACTGTATTTTAGTAAGTAATCCGTGAAGTTAACTTTTTCGATTTGTATAGAGAACTGTACTGGTAAAGAATACTATTAAGGAGATTTCGTGAGCTTTGACGTTACCCGCTAGATGGGTCAATATATGTTGTGTGTTTTAAAAAAAATAGGTATACATTTTGTAGTTTATAAATAAATTCTTTGGTAATAAAAATTCAAAATCATATTATATACCCTTCTCCAAGAAATTAACGCACCACTTCAATAAATCAATTTTATTTGTAAACAGGCAAAGAATAAATAATAAAACTTCACCAGATTTATTCTACATTTTATTAGTAATTATAACAATTTGTCTAATCATCAGAAAATGTTGAAGTACAGGAGAAAAAAAAAATAAAACGGAAAATTCTAAAAAAATAATGATAAGAAAGGTAAACTAAAATATGAAAAAAGTCTTAATAACGAGTGTTTTCACCTCTACTACGTATAACAGCCTCACAACGTTGGCCCATACTTAAAATGAATTGCCGTATTTCATTTTGGTTTAGTTCTCTCCAAATCTGAATCAGCCTTTCTCCCACTTCCTGTAAGTTGTTTGATTGGATCGGTGTCGCTCTTAATCGCCTACCAAGGATATCCCAGAGATTTTAAATCGGATTTAAATTCGAACTATGTGCTGGTCATTCCATAGTGTTAATTTCTACCTCTTCTAGATAATTTCTGACGATCTGTGCAGCGTGAGGTCTGGCATTATCTTGCATTAGTAAGCAATTTCCACCGATATAAGGAGCAAATGGTACTACATGTTGCTCCAGGATCTCCAATATATACCTTTCAGCTGTAACAGTTCCATTTTGTATGACCACTAGGTCCGTACGTGCGGTCAAAGAAATACCACCCCACATCATAACGGATCCTCCACCAAAAAATGTGGTGTGTGAGAAGTTACACTGAGCATATCGTTCGTTGGGTCGTCGCAACACACGAACACGTCTTTTGTTATTGTACAAACAAAATCGGGATTGATAAGTAAATAGCACTCGTTCCCAGTCAGCCTCCAATCAATTAACGTGTTCTCTGGCAAAATGTAGTCTCCCCCTTCGATGCTCTGCAGTTAATAGAGGACCTCGGGCGGCAATCCTAGGTGTTAAGTTGTATTCCCCAAGTCGCTGGCGAACAGTTTCAGTACTTATTTGTATAGCATGCACATCTAGAAGCTGAATTTGTAGACTTCGATGTGTTACAAAACATTGTCAAAGAGCAGAAATTCTTAAAAACCGATCTTGAATAGGGGTAGTTAAGCGGTTTCGTCCTTGCCCTGGTCTGGTATGATCCCCTGTTTCGAGGAATCTTTCTAACACTCGTGAGACGGATCTGTGGGACACATTAAACCAACGACCAATTCTTCGGTAACTCCAACCTTCTTCCGACAGTATCACTGCTTGGGCACATTCATCTCGGGTTAAATTACGTGATTGACGCTCCATAATAAACACAATTAACAATAATCAACAATTAAATAGTAGCCGAATAAAATTCGTGAACACTTCGAAATTAGTATACTTATAGAATTAGTACATTATTTGCTTCTTTTTGTTTTGTTGCAAAAACAAACTATAGCGATTAAACACAGTCAATAAATATAGAGTGTACGAATAGCATATACAAGGGGCTTGCAAAATATAACATTACAATGGAATTTTTTATTAACGCTAATAAAATATTTTAATATTTGAAAGTGGTGCGTTAATTTCTTGGAGAAGTGTATAATTGAAGACATGAGTTTATGAAGGTGTTATGTCTATATTTCGAATATTTTGATTATAAGAACGCGTATCTTATTGAAACTGTATTCTTTAAAATGGTAAAGATGTTTTCTAATATTAAAGTAAAAAATAACACCTTGCTAATTTACGAAAACTTTATACTTTCATACTTTATTTCATACAATATTCATACTTTTTGTAAATAAGTGATTTTTAAATAAACGTTGTTTTTTGTATAAATCATGGCATAGAGAACGTCTTACACAGATATTAAAAACTTTTTCTCCATAAAGCTAAGAATTTAAAATTAAGTCGTAGAAATAACAATGTTTCGGTTTAGCAAACTTTAATCGTTCCCTAATATTGGCTCGTTTTTCTTTACTTATCGTCCCATAGTTTCCTGCCACTCGTTCAACTTCGAAACTTTCCGGAGATCCATGTTTTTTAAGGATATTACATATTCTTCTACTCAAATCCATTTGACTGCATCTCGAAAATTTACATGTCCTTAGTTTTCATCCGATTTTCCCTTAAGCAATTTTAGTTTACCTGTAATATCACTAATTTGTCGAAAGTGACCTATTATATCGATAACAGTGTTACTACGTGAAGCCGTACATATTATACTATTTCGATATTGATCTGGTTCATACACAGTCTCATGCTTTCGTAAAGCTTTTTCGATTCTTCCAAAATCTCTGTCTGAATCTAAAAAGGAATCACCGACTTCTGGAAATTTGTGATCTATTACTTTAAAGTAGTCTTGTCTTATCATGTACTGGTACAAAGCAATAATGTTAAAGAATTTATTTTAGCCTACACAAAAATCTGACCAGACTATTAAATGTTTTTTATGACGACAAGCACTATCAACTTCCACAACTCTTAACAATGCACTGGCAACTTCGCAACTACCCCAGTCAGCAACATTCTCCGTCCAAGTACAACAAACTGCCTGTTTGATTTATCGTTGAGAACATGTATTCCAAGATTATAAAACCAAATTTGTCTTTAATAAAAAGCCTTAGATGTAGGTATTTTTGGCAGTGGCAAAATTTGCTGCAAATCTACAGTAATATATAGTACACTGTTGTTTTCTGCCGATTTCTTTCGGTCTCTTCGCGTCGCTTCAACTGCATCATGATAGTTTGCAATGTGTTTATCAGTCTTCCCTCCTGCATTGCATATACGAGGATCGCTCTTGGTGTAGCCAAATGACAAATTAAACTGCGTTACAAAAACTTTGTAGTAGGATGTGTTTTTGACTAAAAATATTTGGCAAGCTCTCTTCGTTGCACATTTCCAAATAGAGTTAATGCATCTTTGCAATGGCGCACCGAGGGGGGGGGTTTTGGGGGTTAAACCCCCCCCCCCCAGGACCCTATTCCGACATTGTTACTTACACATTTTAAGGACTCAAAATGGAGGTAACATCATAAAAAAAAAATTTGGTGACCAACCAAAACCCCCCCAGAGGCAAATTCTAGGTGCGCTACTGCATCTTCGTAACATTTAGCAGAGGCGATAAGTCCATTTTGTATATATACTTTAAGAACGAGAGTTGTGCGATTGTTCGGCAGTAAAAGAATTTATATGCTTTTGGATACGATCATTAAAATCATCGCTCATTTTCATAATTTTGCCCGCAACTCTGTGTTTAATTTCTTCACAACTATATTTCTCCTGAGACGTTGAATATCGTGGGTAACCTGAGAGAATGATACGAATGTATATCAAATGAACTTTTCAGATGAAGATGACACTTGAAGAAGATAAATACCAAATAAATAACATATACAATTTATAAATATATTTACTTACCTTAATATTTTCTCACACTAAACTTCACTCTAATCGGTTAGAATTCAAATAAATAGCCAATTATTATAAACTATCACTTCAAATGATTATACAAAACTGACCAAAATGCAAAACTTATATTATTATCCAAATCTGTTGGTGCTAAATTACTTACTGACTCAGCGGTGCCTTTTTACACTTAGAATTATTGTACAAACAAAAATGCAAAATCTAAATTTTATTATCTAAATCCGTTATGGAGGCCATACACGTTAGGATTTGCATGATGGTTTTACCCTTGCATGCATAACCGATAGGCAAGCCCTAGCGTGTATGTGATAAAACTGTACAGTTATCGGTGCATGTACATGCAACCGAGCAAATATGAAAATTCATATTTTATGCCGCTCGGTTTTGCTTGCCTGCGAGCATATCCTAGCGTGTGTGGCGTACGGCGAGCTTGCCTGTCATAGTTCTCATAGCATCACATGTTTCAGGTATTATTCGGCCCAAAGCCTGAGGTAATAATAGCAGAATATTTGAGACACTTGTACGTTTTTTCTGTTGCAAGAAATCTTAATGTCTCTCATGTGCTGATATTGCTTTCCTTATAACAGTATCTTGTCTTTGTTTTAACGGAGTAATCAATGATAATAGTTTTAAATAAAGTTTTTCATCCATTCATAAATAATTTTTGTAATCTGTTGGTTTAAATCTCAATTCATTTATCAAATTTACGTTGGAGAAATAATTTCTTTTTAATAACCAGCGTTTAGACCATTCAGTGCTATCTCCCTTTTTTTTCTCTTCTGAAGAATAAGTGTTAAGCCAAGTACAGCTATTACATCGTTGTCGTTCATTGTAGTTTGGTAGGTATATAACACACACAATACCGTAGGGCGTCCTGCACACACCGTCACGTAGCTTAACAGAAGAGTTAATGACAAAACTGCGCATGCAAACCCTAACATGTATGTGTAATATGAAACTCGGTTATACCTGTCGGTTATGCATGCAAGGTTAAAACCATCATGCAGACCCTAACGTGTATGGTCTCCATAGTCTGTGGACTTAGCGGCGCCTATTACAGGAAATCTCAACGTCCTCAACGTAAACGCAACATTATTGAAATCGATTAGGTATGCAAAAACCAAAAAAGATTTTTGAAACACGACACACTATCTTTTCTACTAATAGATATATCAATATCAATTGATAATTTCAGAAATATAATTTTATGTTGAGTACGGAAATTACATCAACACAAATATGAAAAAAGAATTTTCGATTTTTTCAATATTCACTAAATTAAAAATATATACCTTTTATATTATTTCAAAATATTTTATTAGATTCATACTTTATGTCCTGTTTTAAATAAAATGTAGCAATAAAAATTATATTTTAGTAGTGATACATTTTAAAGAAAAATACAATTAAAAATGTTGCGTTTACGCAACGTTGGGACAACTATTTCTGTTTTTTATTAATTCCACTTTTTATGATGTCTTTGTTAGTACTTGTATTAATGGTTTTATTACAAACACTTCCGTATAATATTTTTAATTGTTTATACCTAAACATTTCCTTAATTCTGTAAAATAGGTATGATGTTTTTCGTAATAGAGCTACATCTTTGCTAAATATATGGTCACAGTCATAAATTTATTTTTCACAGCAAAAATGTGTCTATTTTTTCCAAAATAAGCAGTATTTAAAAAATTTTCTGTTTAGTGTTAAAAAAAATAATGCTCATTATTTACATTTATAAGAATTTGCTTAATAAAATTTAATTTAATAAATGGAAAATGTTACAAAACACTAAAAAGAATTTTTATTTTATATTTATTATTATATTTTGTTATTTAATACACTTTTGCTCTGAGATTCGGAATTTCTTTTTAGTTTGAAATTCTTTAATAGATACTTTCAATTTCTTACATATTTTGTATAATGCTGTAAGTAAAAAAAGTCTTAAACAACATCCATATTTAGATATTAGACTGTTTAATTAAAGACTATGAATTTTATTGCAATTCTTAATGACCACAACGTATTGTGTAATGTTTTATGCATGAAACAGTTAACAACCTAGAACAGATTTTTGATACTTTCGTGTAACTTTTTATTACTTATTGTTTCAAATTTTTTAGCGGATATTATACTAGATACACAGGAAGTTATTACCTATATCTGATTGTAAATAAAGAAAAAAATGGTAAAATAATAATTATGACCAGCGTATCGTAGACCGGGGGAATCCCGACACCTTAAGACAATTTGAATTTTCAGATTTATTCTATATTGGTTAGGGTTTTGATGAAAATACCTATACTATAATTGGAATTTTCCACATCCATTGGGTACGTAATATTGGTAAAACAATGTCATTTACGTATTTAAGAACAATATTTTCCTAACTTTAGCAGAGTGTCGGTATTTCCTCGATCACCGGGGTAATTTCGACAGACGTTTGGGGTAATGCTGACAGTAGTAATAATAAGAAAATAATGAGACAACTGATGGTATCGCTATATACGAAAACATTAAATACTTAAACGAAAACAAGATAAGCAAATACATAAGTAGATATATTAAAAATCAAAAGTTGTGATTACAATAAAGAACTTAGTTCGGAGAGCAAAAGTCATACTGATAGTTTTCAGGACAATCATACCAACTGCACTCAGCGTGATCACATTGTCCACAAAACACACATCTGTACCATAGTTCAGTTTTTATACCAAACTCACCACAAACCAAACACATTTCAGTGTTTTCGGAAAATAATTCAAAACTGTCCTCAAATTCTTGTCATCACTTATTTTTGGTTCATCTATATCTTCTTCGGAAGATGATTCTTCAAAATTAATTTGTCTTCGGGCGTCTCTGACACCTTCTTCGTTTATTTGTAGCTTTGCGTTTCAATTTTATTTGGGATTTATTTTCAACTTTTAATTGTTTACTTTTTTCACTCTTCAATATTTTTAGCTTCAGATTAGGGTTGACCTTTGGATTCTGTATAACTTTTTCTAGTCTGCTCTTGGCTTTTAAGTTTCTTATTTTTTTTTCTTCTTTGTGTCTTCCAAAACCGTTTTCATAGGGATGCCAGTCATAATTACTGAGTGTTTTCTGAAATTTTTTGGATTTGGTTTATCATCATTAAATGATTTTGGAAGAGGTGATACTGATTCTAAAATATTTACAAGGAGACAGATTCTCAGAGAATTTTGGACAAGAATTTGGTACAACATTCGTTTTCGAACTACCCATAATCGACAAACTTTATCGTCGATTTTCATAAAATTCATACATTAAATCTGAGCTGGTTGTTGTCTTGGTTCCAAATTTCTGTATCGTATCTTTTGGATTATGTTTTATAATCTGACAAGTTTTGACACAAGTCTCGTTAGCGCTTGCAAGCTTCCCAATGACATTATGATTGTGTTCATGAAGAGATACACCAAGTGCTGGTTCATAAACATTTTCAGAGTCAACAATGACTGGAGTTTGAGTATCTTTTTCAGTGACAGAGTCTATATCAGTAATTTTTTCAGGGGTGTACGGTAAGATTCCTAAAGTACTAAACCCTGAAACTCCTTTATCCATCATTGCGACTTTCAAGTAACCTTTATTAAATATAGATGCTATGTCATACATAGAAAACTTCTGAAATTGCTCTTTCCTCAAAAACCCGTCGTTCAAACATCACTGTATGTTGAATGCTTTCTTCAGGGCGCCATAAAACGAAAAATCCAAAGGCTGTAGTTTATGTGATGTGTGAGGTGGTATTGAGACAACATGTATATGATTGTGATTGTCCATGATCAGTAAGACGGGATCTTTATTTGTTGGTTTTACGTTGTCTTTGAAATGTGTGAGCCACTCTATGAAGAGGTCTTCATTTGACCAGCCATTATGAGTGCATTTGTAAGTGGCTCCAGCTGGTCCGCCTTTCTCTAACTGAGGTGACATTCTCTACCTAGGATATATAAACATGGGAGGTATGTATGCACTTGAAGCACTCAAATTGCAAAAAATCGTAATGTTTCTGTCTCTTTGCCAACTTGTGACAGAGCCCACCTGATGTTGGCCCTTAGTAGCTAAAACCTTTCTAGTTTTTTGGACCGTAAATATACCGGTTTCGTCCATATTAAATATTCTAGTGGACTTAAAAGGATGTTTCTTGGAAACTGCTTCCAAATTGGGAAAAAATAAATCCACTTCCGATTTGTTAAAGGCGACAACTCGGTTCAGACTTGTTTCTAAGTGTTGTCTTAGGCTTAAGGTAGCATTCCTCTTACCAAATCCGAAAACCCAGTCCTCCCCAGAAATTTTGGTACCTTTATTAAAATTATGTTTTATTTTTAACTTTTCAGCAAAATCATACGCAAGTCTCCGTAAGTCTGTTAAAGTTATGCCATAAATCTGGTTTGATAGTTGTTTGATGTGATCAGCTAATATAGCTTCTTGATGATGATCTCAAAATAGAAGAACTTTTTAATTTATGCTTACGAGAAACCTCGATACAGTCTGAAAAGGATAGGGCAATAACGATTCTGCTACAACGTTTCTGCTACAACAAGAGGTAAAATTGACCTAGAAAATTATCGACCCGTTAACCTCTTAAGCTATATGTACAAACGTGGGAATTCGATCAAAATTTGGCACCAACGACTACCTGCAAACGATAAAATATCCCATTAAAAAATCCATACAAGATAACTGACCTCTGGTATTAAGGTTTATAGATTTCCACAAAAAATTTGACTCGGTGAAACTAGATAGAGTAGTTGAAGCATTAAATAAAAGTCGCATTGATAGCCGGTATTCCAGATAAGTATGCAATATGATAAGTATGCAGTATATATTATATATATATCATCATGTGCAGCTTTATCAACCGTTTCCAATTATGGTGCAGCCTCCCTTATTTCAATGTTATTCTATGTTCTTATTATTATTCGACGATGTCTTAGTTATTCGTTGTTCTTATAATTTGCGCTCATTTGTACCCATATTTTTATATCTTGTGCTATTCGAGACCACGTTGTTCCTGTTAATTTTCTTATATCATAATCCCATCTGAGATTCGGGCGCCTCTTTGGTCTCTTAGCTTTCCTGGGGTATCACATAGTTGTTCTAGTGGTCCATCTGTTATCTGTTCTTCTTGCTATATGTCCTGCCCATTGCCATTTCAGGGATTTTATTCTTTGGATTACATCAGTCACCTGGGTTTGCCTCCGTATCCATTCAATTCTTTTACGATCCCTCTTTGTTATCCCTAGCATACATTTTTCCAATGCTCTTTGAGTTACTTGGAGTTTCGACGTTATTTCTCTCTTTAATATCCAAGTTTCACATTTATATATAAAGATGGGTAATATGCATTGATCAAATACTCTCTTCTTGAGGGATAGTGGCATTTTGGACTTGAAGACTATGGAATTTCGTCCGAATGCTGAGTACGCTTGTTTTATTCGTCTGTTGATTTCCGGAAGTCGTGATTCCGATTTATGTATGAGCTGACCCAGGTATATGTATTCGTCTACTACGTATAGCGAGGTTTCATTAATTTTTATTTCCACTTTGGCGATCAGATCATTGCACATTATTTTAGTCTTTGCTAAGTTCATTTATATATATATATATATATATATATATATATATATATATATATATATAATAAAGTTACACAAAAACAGTAACGAAATAAAAATCAAAGAGATGTCAGATAGGGGTACGCACCATCGCCAAAGATTTTTATAACTGCCCTAGAAGGTGCTTTTCCAACTCTGAATTGGAATCATAAAGAGATAAGTGCCGACGGGAAAAGATCCACCTGAGTTATGCTGGTGACATAGTTTTTAATAAGAGAAGACCTAGGCGAAATTAACACTATGTTACATGGCGAATCTCGTGCCAAGTTATAATTTAAAAATTAAGAAATATAAAGTAGATCTTGTTGATATATACTTATGTCTTGGACACGAAATTTGAATAGGCAAGAACAACCAAACATATAAGGCATAAAGAAGAAGAACACATGGATGGCCAGCATATACCGGATGGGCACGAAATAATCTGAAGCGGAAAGTCTTCGATAAGTTTTTTCTACCAGTAATGACCGACGGTGCAGGAACAATGTCCCTAATTAAAAAACAATGCTTTAAAACCAAGAGTAGTACAAACAAGGCAAGTGGCAAGGATAAAATATGAAAGGTAGACACGCAAGTTAAATGAAAACTAAGGACAGATAATCGAAACAGAAGAAGACCACCCGCACTATGGAAAGATGATCTGCGAAAGACGACCAAAAATTGGATCCATACTGCACAACACCGTGCATTCTGGATACAAACAGGCGAGGCCCATGTCCTGCAGCGGACTTAAAACATGCGAATGATAATAATATAGTGATGGTTTTATGGTCGTTTAAATTTCGTTAACGGCATATCAGAATAATGGTTAATTTAACAGAAATTCATAAAATGCATGGGTGTACTTTTATACTTCACGGGTATGCCTATATTCAGAATTGCCGAGAGAAGAACAGGCACAATATCCTAAAAAGATTAACGTATGGAGAGGAATTGTTGGAGATCATAGCAAAGGTCCGTTTTTCATCATGAAAAACGGTGAAAATAAGAAGGCGAGGACCGATCGAATGGCCAGCACGATCTACTGATCTGACGCCATCAGACTTCTTCTTATGAGGATATGTCAAAAATATTGTATACAAAACTAAATCCCTCGACCTAGTTTATTTAAGACGATGAATAACGCTTTAGATTAGATCGGTCATACTTTAGATGTTGAGTAACGTTATACGAAAATTTTATTTAAAATTAGAATGTTACCAAGATGTTGTTAGCAAACATTTTCAATATTTCCTATACTGACATTAACGTAATTTTTGTTTTGTACATTATAAGGAATAAACAGTATCAATTATTAGTTTTTTAGTGTGTTGTGGCAAATTTCGGTACTCAGATAATTTTGTTTTCTTTTTAATGTTACTTTTTGCAAAAAATCAGAAAACAATTAATATTTTCAAAACCGCTAAAAATAGGTATAGGACATTGTACAAAAAAAAATATCTGGAATATTTTGAAGAATCTAAAAAGAGAATAACATACAGAGTGTTGTATTTGAAATAAGAAAGTTGGTATTGACCATTGTTACATAACACACCCAGTATGAAAAGTTTTTATTGTAAAAAATGCGCTACTAAATACACCGATGTTCCACTCTGTATATTTTTTCTATTTTCCCCGATGATTTTTCCATTTTTGTGACGTTGTCTGCTGCTATCTGACAACGAAACAAAAATACGAACATGGAAAGAATAAAAAATATACATAACGCCTCCTTCAAGATAAAAGACTTAAAATAAATATGATAATCATCTTCATTCAAATTAATTATATTCTCCTGTTTTTCCCGTTTCCCGTTTATTAATATGTCAAATATATTACACACATTTTTAAAAAATTGGTATGTCAGCGACTTAACTCCAAGGTTTAAGTAGGCATTCTTTCTTCCTCTCCCATTTCTTTTATTAGTTGTCTTACCTGCAATATTAAAATTAAATTACGTGGATCACTTAAGTAAACCTGGATTAAAGAAATTGTAATTTATTATTCTATATTCATTATTTTTGTGAAAAATACTATTACGTATCCGCTATATTTAATTACCTACTTTTCGATCAATTATTACGATGTGTTTACGTCAATACTAATTCTTGTTAATCATTTTAAAATAATAATCTCTTTGACAAAAACGTTAGTATCTGATATAACCTAATAAATTTCTTCCGCAAAAAATAGTTATTTATAGTTTACCGTTCTACTATTATTCATGGTGTTAACATGTAGAGTATTTAAGTTAAGCTGAGATTAGTAAAATATGGCGGCGTCGTTTATAATAAACGTCAAAAGATTGTAATTTTGCGATTTGTTACGATTCATTATCGAAAGTAATTACTTTGCTTTTTGCCGCCTGTAATTATTATGTCGAAATGAATTAATTCACAGAATTTACTTCGGAAAATGAAACTGAAATGATGAAATGAAAATTATATACATATATATATATATATATATATATATATATATATATATATATATATATATATATATATATATATATATATTCAACCGATTATACAGACCCGAAAAGCATAGGTATACCGACGTTACCAGTCCAAAATTGACGTTACCAGACCCGCAAAAGGGTCTGGCAACGTTTTCTTCGTTATTTGCATATCATATGCATCCCCGTACATGCCACTAAATTTTTAGAGAATTTTATTTGGGACTGGTATGACGGTTACACACCACATTATACACAGTTTTAGTTCAAATAATAATTGTGAAGAGGGAGCGCAGTTCATTTCTGTATATCGTATATAATTTAAATTCCTTCTTACAACCTCTAAGACTTTCTCAGGCCCAAAAAATGGCAACGCTGTATGTTAGTAGTTACTGTTATTTAAATATTTTTAAAGGTATCAAATATCAAATCATTACTCATCCGTACATACTACAGACTACCGACACGTTTTTAGATCCTACGTTGTTAAAACGATTATTATAGGCACATTCGAAACGATTAGATAAGTAATTATATAATATACTTACTTGCTGTCATATACTTTTTATTTTTAATTTATAAGACTTATTTAAGAAGACAAAAAAAGGCATCAACCTCTCAGGGTTATTAGCGTTACAATAGGTTTATACAATTAAGAGTTTTACATGTAGGTTTCAGTAATAATATAAATAATTAAATTTCGTTTAGTAAATTGATGTCCTTTAGGGAATTAAACAGTTTTTGGAGGACACTGTTCCCATTGAAGACACTTTTAAGTGAGGTCGGGATGCAATGTTTCTTGCGTTCACTTTTATATTTATCGTGTTTTACAGATAAGTCAGAGTTGCAAATTTCACAAATTGGCTTGTTTCTTCTCTTCAGCAAGCAATCGTGTGTGATTTTCGTATATCCGATACACAAACGTGTCACTATCACTTGTTCTCTTCACTTCCTTGATTTTGATTTCCATAGTTGTCCACTTTCGTTTATTCCTAGTAATTTACTTGGGGTACTTTTCATTTGTCTTGCCAAGTTCTTGTAATCTTGTTTGAAATGAGTTTTTATCTGTGTGTATCGTAATATTAAATATTCTTGATTTTGGATTACTTGTAGCATTTTTAACTGGCGCGTCAACATTTTCGTTTCCTTTTATACTAAGAGAGTCACTGATTATTACCCTTTTTTGCTTATTTTCCTGATGTATGTGAATAATAGCTTGTAAGATGGCAAATAATTCAGCAAAGAAAATAGTGGTGATGTCTGGTAATTTAAAAGAGGCTGTGAATTGTTTGAGTACACAGCAGCTCCTACTCCTTCGTCGTTTTTTGAAGCGTCGGTATAAATTTCATTCACACCACTATTTGAATTTATTATATGATAGAATTCTTGTTGTATGATAGTTGTTAAGGTTTCTGCTTTGTTGAATTGTGCTAGGCTAAGATCGGATTTAGGTAAAGGTATTGTCCAAGGTGACGGGATGGGAGTGAAGGATAGGTCATAGTTGTTTGGGAATTGAAAATTGGTGTTGACTAAATGTTTTTATACTGTGATAAAAGGGAGGATCTGTTCGAGAAGTTGAATCAAATTTAGTTGAGAAACGGTCAGCAAATACATTGTAAATTACAAGTTTGTTTTGGTTTGCCGAAACTGCAGCGGCATAACATAGACTTAGGTATTGCCTTCTGTAGGAGATAGGGAGTTCTCCAGATTCACAACAAAGGCTTTAAATCGGGCTAGAATGGTAGGCCCCAAGAGAAATTCAAATAACTATATTGTGAATAGTATCTAAAGTTTTAAGTACTGTTTTTTTGGCCAAGTTGTATACAGTAGACCCGTAATCTAATTTTGAGTGAATTGTAGCTCTGTATATGTGAAGTAAGCATGAGTAGTCGGCACCTCAGTTCTTAAAAGCAAGTGATCGTAGTAAATTTATACTAGATTGGCAGGATTTCTTCAGGTATTGTATAATTGATTTCTACGTTAGTTTACGATCAAAAATCATTATTGAGAATTTAATTGAGTGTTCAAAGAAATTTTCTCTTGTAGTTTAATCTCTGTTGTTCTCAGATGCATAGATGGCTATTATATTCAGATGTTTGTCTTCTAGTCTAATTTTTACTGCTACTATTCGTTCGACGACTTATTTACGTTTATGTACATGGTGTAAAAATTTTCTATGTATTAACAGGGCGACTCCTTCTTTGGCTCTCGTTTCTCTCACTACACCACTATAAATCATGAGAAACCCATCCAGCATGATTTAATCCTTTGGTTTTTTCTTTGTTTCTTGTAGTGCACATATATCTATATTTTTTTCTATAAGCTCTTTCGTAATTTCTTGTTCTCGAGTGTTTAAGAGATTTTACGTTCAAAGTACCGATTCGAAATATATTTTTTTTTTTCGAAGTTTTTCATAAATTCGTTGTCCTTTTTCTCGCGTTGGTCGTCGTCGTTAAATCAGTCCTGTTCCGAGGCATAATCCTGTTTCTATGAGCTGTATGGGTTTAATATCTATCAGTAGGGTGCTAACCTGGCTGTAAACCCCCTCCTTCTTTATCCGGGCTTGGGACCGGTAACAATTCTGTTACTTTAAATGTGTGTTGCTGTAAGTATTTAGTAGGCATATAAAATTATGATTCTTTTAGAAGTTCTCTATCATTTTGCTTTTATAAAACTTGCGTTCTGAGTCCTATACTGTATTGTGGTCATTAAAGTTACCAACTAGAATGATTTTACATCAACAGCTTCAATATTTGTGATTGAAGGCAGACGAAGAACAATTAAATTATTTAAAATAAAAATTAAGGCAGCGTCGCCACTGGCTCTTGTAAATGTCGTTCCGGGCTGTCGTTCTTTTAGAGGCTACCATTTGGTAGATTTCAACAGTTTGGAGGTATGGATTATGGAAATATTTGAGGTTTTTTTCTAAAGACACAATACATTTGATAAAAATATTCGAAATTAGCCGCTATTATTAAATATTAAGAGAATAATAATAAAAAAGGGGAAAAGATAGGAAAATACTTAATAGAAGTAATTTTGTGACTGTTGGGAGAAGACCGAATCTTTATCCATCACTTGGGTACTCTAATGTTTGTTATGTTACGATAGATTTAGTATAAGTCTCAAATTTTTTAGATTTTGGGTTATCTTTGATTTTGGTTTGTAATCAGGAAAATGTTTTTTATTGATCGCTTTATAGGTAAGGGTAAGATAAATCTAAAACATGTTAAAAAGGAAGCCTTTAACGTAAAAGTCGATTTTATAGCTTCTTCCTCGGGGTTGTCTTTGTTGAACGTATTCTCGTTATAAAAAGCAACGGCTTTTTCGTTACAATAAGCTTTAGGTACTAAAAAATTTCCCACCAAATTTTACTAACACAAAAAAACACAAAAAAATTAAAAAAAAACACAAAATCCAAAAAAAAATTAAAAAACACAAAAATTCACAAAAAAATTATAAAAACAAAAAAGGCCAAGGGAGAGGCCACCCCGATCTTCGAGACTGCAACTTGGACGCTGACCAAGGTGCAAGCTCGAGGATCTTCGCTTTTACACTACTCTGCATAACATCACATTAAGAGATCAGATGATAACGGGAGAAAGTCGCTTAACGACACCTCGTGTAATTATTAGGCTACATTTATGGGCACCTTCATTAACCAGAGTGCGCATAAATATAGTAAGTTCGCAGTAACCTTAAAAAAGCAGTCAGCCCTTATGAGAAATCACCTTCAGTGCTCATAAGGGAGGGAGGGGGTTTGACTGCGAAAGCGAAAGCGTTACAATAAAATTTTCACCCAATCTTAATAATCTTCTTTGATAACTATCGTTCCTTCCTCACTTAATTTGGAAAATGATTCTGTGTTTAATTTTAAAATTTTTTTAATGTATTTAAATGGTTCTCTGGTGTCGGTGGTGACATAAGTTCAGGCTTATTTAAAATGCTTATTTAATTTGCTTTAATTTTTATATGATAGGTATCCATTTTATATTGTTAATTTTTACTTTCCTACATTGGTCAAAATGATTATTTATTTTATATATGGTATTAGCTCGAAATATAAGTTAAATTAGATACTATTTTACTGCTGTTTTTACATTGGAGCAAAATCTTTCAAATATATTTATTTGAATCATTAAATATCTATTAGTATTTTCTAATTTTGCGTATGGAATACAAATTACTTAAACAAAATGTAGTAAAATATTTATTATAAATGTAAACTATCATGACATTGCAGGTGTGTAATAATAACTAGGAGCTGTTTCATAATTTATTTGTTTTTAAATTGTCGACATTCACTTAAGACAAAACAAGATTTAAATATTTAATAAAATCAACATTTTATATAAAACAAAATGTAGTGAAATCTAATATATTAGTTTTATACAAATTGCATCACAATGAACAATAAAAGTTAAAAAATTATTTTAAACGATAGGTGTTATAAACTAAAGTTTTAATTCTGATCCAGTCCTTTTCTTCAAATAAATTTAAATTTATGAAAGCCATACATTCCTGTTTTTTTGGCGCATTTTTGTTTATTACACTGTGTAGCAAAAAAAGTTAACACAAGTTTTTTGTTTTTTTCTGTCCATTTTTCGCGAGATATTTTTTTATGCAAAGGCTCATTCTCAGTAATAAGGTCAGTATTCTCCCTTTGCAAATTTCTCCACTTTCACATGACTGTAAAGGGATTTGTACACTAAGGCTCTGTTCTTGACCTTCTTTAGAATTCGTATTATTGGTTTTTTGACCAGGAGCTCCCAATTGAACATTTTTTAGATAATGATACACCTTGGTTTCCTGATCTTCGATTGGTAATTTATTTAATATCTAGAAAAAAAAGTTTTACTTTTTAAATAAAAACGTTAGTACTTGCACACTAATATTAGTTCATATTTTCATAAATATAAAATTAACGGAACTAATATTTTCATTAAAAATCAGGAATATGCAAAGTTTTTTGGAGTTTACTCTCTAAGAATTAATTGTCATATAATGCCCCCTTTATGGAAATTTTTTAAAGAGTGAAATTTATAAACGCGTTATGCTTTTCTGCGTGACGTATCTTGGGAAGCGTTTACAATTGTGAATACATTTTTATTTTAAAATTTTATTTTTCCTTCGTTTACATTTATTATACCTAATTAATTATTAATATTACTTATAATAAATATGCATCTCTATAAGTGTTTTACAGAAACGATGCAAATGAAGACCTAGCTGAAGTGAAGACGCGTTTCGACAGGGTTGAAAGTTTGTTTTCGGAAATTAAATATTAATAGTTATAAGTTTTTATTTTCATTTGAATCCATATTATTATTTAATAGATTTTTCATTTGTCAAAGAAATATCAAAAAACATAATCATTAACATATGTTTCTTAAAACACGTCAATGTCTAGGCTCAATAATGTAGAGTACTAGATTGCAATTTTTTATTTTAGCTTAGTACAATACATTAAATATGAAATATTTACTAGCAAATAAAAAAAAATAAAAAAAGAAAGTGTTTTTAATAAATACCAGTTAATGAATATAAAATACAAAAATATCTTTAGTCATTTGTTAGGCGTTCTTAATTTCTTTGCACCTTGTTTTATAAAGTTCTTATTTTCCACTCACATTAATAAATTTTATATTCGTATTGCATTTTAAATATAATAAGAAAAAACTTTTCAATTCAAAAAGAAAATTCTTTATTAAAATATTATGAAAATTCAAGATGATATTAATAGTGACCAAAATTAATTAAACATATATTATGTATTTTATTTAGATAATGCCAGCAAAACCCTAACATATGAATAGGACTATTATCTTTAACTATTATATAAAATGCCTTTATTTACATTATTTGCATATTAAACATATTTTTAAATATCAATATAATAGTTTTTAGGGATAAATTTCAGATGTTTTTCGCAGTATGACACGCATAAATACACAATTTTTCTTTTATTGGTTTTTGAATGTAGCCGGAAAAGTATATTTATAAAAACATAAACAGTTATCACTCCAAGTTTCACTGCTGTGTATTTAATACACAAATCATATGTTCAAGCGATTGAAATTTGAGCTTGTTGGTTAAAATAAACTAAAAATACCTATTGAAATTTAATATTTAAAAAATTTTAACGAACGACTTGACCTTAAACTTGATTTATATTTGAGAAATAAATTGCGAAATAGCGGGAATTTCTGTTTATAGTAACTAAACCTAAAATTGCTGTTCTTTGCGTTCCTTAAATAAATATTGTAGTTAATATTATTAACTCTATTTTTATTAAAAAGTACGTTTACAGAAATAAGCCCCTATAAATGTGTTAATAAAACGATTGTATATACCGTAATTAATCTATATTAATTGCAATTGATGGCAACTTGTATGCCCGCCATTTGGAGTAAACAAATCCTTTCAGATGTTTTATATAAATTTTATTACTTTATGAACAACTTTCGGTTAAGAAGTCAAAACGTCAATACAAAAATATAATTTTAATTCGAATTTTTGTTACTTAAACCCATAAACATATTTTTTAATGTAAACGTGCTCCAAGTCAAAAGTTTTAGAACTAAACCTTTATTTATGTATGTTATATTTAAGCGGGTTCTAATAATTTGTTTTTAGTGGTGTCAAAAAATAATATTGCCTACCTCAGTCGTCAAAGAGCCTGTATTATTTTCATCTTCTGAATTATGAAATTCATATACATCTGTAAAACACTAATATTAGTAAATTATATCACTTATATTATAATATCACCTACCCTTTAAATTATTTTGAGCTAGTTGAACTAACATTTTACTACGTTGGCTCATCTTGGAAAACATATAACGAACGTTAACTTCCGCTAATAACTAACAAGTAAACCACAAAACGCACACTAACAATCATTTTAGCGCCAAAAAATTTGGCAACATTGCGGGGACTGGGTCCGTCCAGTGAATGATACTTTTTCATATATAAGGGTCTGGGAAAACGGTTAAGTTTGTTGGGTCTGGTAAAGATTGTTTACTATCTTAAATTTTTTTTATATAAATTTTTTTACCCCTCTCAAGTTCCCTTGAATCAATACAATAAAACCACCTAAAAAATACAATATATACTTCTTTTAACATTATATTTCAACTGGGTCTTAGGTGGTCTGTTAAGTATCTTGGGACTGGTAGAGATAGTTGAATCAATATATATATATATATATATATATATATATATATATATACATATATATATTTATTTATATATTAAACCTAGAGCTAAGATTAATACTATTATAAAAATTAATATTAAACTCACCAGTCTTCCGGGTTGAACCGCGTCGATATCCATTGGGCCGAGCTTTCGACATCCTCTCTGATGTCTTCTTCAGGGCTTCCAAGGTCTCAGTCTCCCGAGCCCCCAGACACTACTACACTCAGTAGTCACTGCACTTCTACAGTAGTAGTAGTATATATATAAAATCAGTATTTTTTTGTAATAATTATTGTTCAATTTGGAACTAGATTTTATTATTCCATTTAAATCAACGTTTCGGGACGTACTCTTTTTTGTCATTGATTGCGTTAGATTTCTTTTTATTTCTATAGGTTCGTATATCTCCCTTTTCTTCTTCTTTTGCTCAGTTTTTAAAATTTTGGTGCTTTCGAAGTCAAGGGGTACCCCCGGTTAAGATAGGCAAAATGCCCGCTCCTGACACAATTTTTTTTAATTTTTTTTACGTTCTATGTTATTAATAAATAAGGCTTAGTGCAATTTTAGTCCGCAAACTATCCCCAAAAAGTCAATTGTTTGATTTTTTTTGTGGGATAATATCAATTTAAAAATTTAAAAAAAATTCACATGCATAGTAGGAACTTTTACAAAACTTGTCTATTTTTTATAGACCCGTAAGTTCAGCATACATAACCTAAAATGCAGTTGGTTTCGAAAAATGCGTATAATTTTTTGAGGTGACTGCAGTTGAAATTTTGTTTTATTCTCTTATTTGATCAAAATCTTTATTCAAAAATTGGGCGAAACAACTTTAAACCCCTTAAGAAATCATGTTTCTTACGGATTTTAGGAGTTTTAACAGGATTAAATATATTTTTTGCCTAACCAGTCGTAGTATCGGTGGGTAGCTAGTAAATGAAAATACCAACTGCGAACTAAAATAGACTAAGGTATGGCAACCCTAACAGAAGAGTCCCTAGCCCTCCAGGTTGGGGGTTGGCTAGAGGCCGACAACTTCTTCCTGTAAATAAGCATATGTTACGAAACCTCAGGAACTATTGGCTGGACGGAACTTACGACGACTCTGCAAACGAAAAATGGAATTGAGATTAGGAACATGGAATACCCGAACCCTGTACCGAACTGAAGCACTTACATATTTACTCGACATAGCGAATACGTACAAAGTAGATGTTTTAGCACTGCAGGAAATGCGGTGGACGGAAACTGGCACTCTTGACAAGAAAATCCATTCCATATATTATAGCTGCAATGAAAATCAGCACACGGATGGAAGGAGGGGAATTTATTATAAACAAAGAACACACAAGGCCTTATTATTAAAAGGAAAATTTTTTAATTACAGTTTGATCAATGCACATGCCCCAACTGATGACAAATCAGAGGAAATAAAAGAAGTGAAGACCTAAAAGCAAACCTTCAGAAGATGTCCCAGAAATAACATTAAGATTGTATTAGTCGCTAGCACCTATCTTATATACTAAAACGCTAAGCCCTTTTCTTGTCCACCACTTTACTCAAAAACCATATTAGATAATTAAAATATTTTTTCGGAATATTATTAGTATTACGTATGAGATTGTCAAGATATACTTTTGGTACAAAAATTCACTTCCGGTTTTGAGATGACCGGAAGTTAAAATTTACCTTAAGTTTTAGACCCCACAATGTATATATGGATCGAAAGGTCTCGTCGAGACGAATCTAAATATGTACTTCCGGTTGCAATCCGACACCGAAAGTGACCCGAAACGCGCATAAAACGTCAAGATAAAGCAAAATAAAAAACTCGATGTCGAGTTGGTCCGCTAGTTTTGAACATAATGACATACACATGGTAACCTGTACCTCTCCTAATGTACGAACAACAAGTCAGAATAATCACACCTTAATAGATTTAAGGCATGGAACAGACGTAATAAACTGCAGAAGTTACAGAGGCGCAAACATGGACTCAGATCATTGGCTAATGATCGCAACATTTAGGTCTAGAATTTCAAATCACTAGTAAAGAAAATAAAATGTGCAAAAGCTGAGAGATGCGACAATTGCAGAACGGTATTCGGAAAACATTACCAACCAAAACATTACCAATCAAAATGTAAACGAAGAAAGCCAGACAGATATAGACTCATACTGGATCAGAATAAAGAAAGACATTGAACCAGCAGCGAAAGATAAAATACGAAAAGCAATTTGTATCCGTAAAAATCATTGCTTTGACGATGTACGCAAGAATGCAACAAAAAAATGAAGCCTACAGAAAGATGCTTACCCGACGAACTCGAACAACTGTAGAGAATTACCAGACAAAGAGAAGAAAAACACTTTAAATTATAAAACGGACACTGGACAGTTAAGTAACATATATTGTAATATATTGAACAAAATTCATAAATATTCAAAATAGCCAACATTCACCTTAATAACAACTAATTTTATTAATTCATCAAAGAAATATCATTCGTCTAACGTTTCTTTTGTTGTTATTTTTCTTTTACATTTGAAGTAATTTTCATTTTTTTTTATCTGTAACGAACGTGCTTGAGACAGTTTAATCTTGACATTCAATATTTTACATACTTCAATGTCAGTTTTTATTTGTGAAATCATTTAATTTCTGTGAGTGTTTTAAATCTATTTGTACAATATTTTTTTGTAATGTTCAAATTATTTTACAGTGTAATCCTGATTGAAATTGAAACGTCATAAACGGTTCTATTAGTCATCTTCGGTTCTATTAGAACAATCGTGACGTATAGTACCTCTAATGATAGGATTCAACATAAAGAATACAATGGGATAGAAATATCAAATGCAGAACAATGTCAAAAGGGCCTTAGTTGTGTATCTTTAATTCTATTAGTCCAATCATGACGTGCAGTACCTCAAATGAAAGAAATTAACAAATAAAATACAATGAGGTATAAAAATTAAATGGAGTAGCATGTCAAAATGGCCTTAGTTATGTATCTTCGGTCCTATTAGTCCAATCGTGACGTACCTCAAATAATAGCACTTAACCTTTATTTTATCCTTTAATTGTGGCTTATTCCAATTTAAACAGTAATTACTCTAACATGCCACAAGAAAATAGCTTCAGAAGAATATTAAGAAATCGTTATGGTCCCAGCGTTATTCAAAATTTTCGGGGATT
Source organism: Diabrotica undecimpunctata (assembly GCF_040954645.1). Classification (NCBI taxonomy): domain Eukaryota; kingdom Metazoa; phylum Arthropoda; class Insecta; order Coleoptera; family Chrysomelidae; genus Diabrotica; species Diabrotica undecimpunctata. The sequence continues at coordinate 113,869,493 of NC_092810.1, forward strand.
GGAAATTCTTTACAAGAAACTGGCACATTGTCAAAATTCCATTAAATTTTTACGGAGATGTAAAAACAACAACCTAATACCAAAGGGCTTGAAGTTACGTCCAACATATTCAAGAAGAAGGTTGGAAAACATTCTACATAGAGCCAGTTTGTCCATGATACGCGAAAGGTTACAATTTCATAGATCTTATTTATTTTTTGTTGAACAAGATATTGTAAGTATTGAAGATTTGCTTTTTGATGTAATATCAAATTCTGATTTTGATCAAATTATATTTTTATTTACATATAGTATATGAAAATTCATATAAGAAACAAAGAAGTATACATTAGAACACAACACTATACACACTTTAGATAACCTAAATAGAAATAATGACATATTAGCGACAGTTGTTAATATATCAAATAGACATTTAAATGCAACGGAGAGTTTAATACTGTCTAAGGGTCTACACTTTGCTGTTACTTATCCATCCATTCCAAAATTAGACAAAATAAGCTTAGTGGAGAAAATATCTCAATGTTTACCAACCCACGAAAAGGAAGAATACAGAGTATTATGTAAACTTGAATTGAAAAAGTCTATTAAAATTGAACAAAACAAACAAAGAAGAACTAAAGGCTATAAAAACTTTAAATGACTTCATATCATCCTACCAGCAGACAAGGGAAATGCAACTGTGATATGAAAACAAAATTAAAGATCTAATAATAAACAGACCTTATACAAAAGGGCCTGCGTAGCGCAAGCGGTAGGATGCTTGCCCCGCATGCCGGTGGTCCGGAGTTCGAATCCTACCGCCGGCAAGAATAACTAGACATTTAATTACACTTCGTTACTAGAAACTTAGAACGAGATTCTACAGTATACACAAGGAATAATATGAGGAAAATAACAATACCATACATAAAAGGATTATCAGAGAAACTTAAAAGGATAGGAAATAAATTGAATATTTCAACAACATTAAAAATATCTTTCTCTGTTCTATTCGGTTTCTTCAAAATTGATTATTTATAAACAATAAAGGATAATCATTTTTTCATCAAACAGATGTTAACAAATGTTTTTCCTCGAAGAACGAATTTTCGTTAGAACAAGTAACATTGGCCCTATCATATAAGGATTTATTGATTCATTTTTTAATATTAATATTGTGATTTGATTTGAAATTTAAATATCTGTTGGTGTGTTGGTTTTCTATACACCTGAGTCTCATATCCAGTATCGTTCTTAGAGATTAAAACATCCAGGAAATTTAGTGTGTTATTATATTCCTTTTCCATGGTAAATGTTATTTTGTTTGTTTGTTTGTTTCAAAATCTTTCATAAATATATCGGCTAATAATGGAGATAAACTAGAGCCATTGCTAGACCAAAATTTTGTTAATAGAATTCATTATTTAGTTGAAAATATGTATTATCAGTACATAATGTTAATAACTCCATTATAGCTGGTACGTTTAGTCTTGTTCTAGTTGCCAATGTATCGTCACTTTCTAATTTTGTCTTGACTATATTTAAAGTCTTATCTAATGTCACATTCGTAAATTTATGTCAAAACTTACCAAAGTATTATTTGAATTAAATTCAATATTGGATAATTTATTTAAAAAATATGTATTTTTTATAAATTTACCATTTTTATTTGCAAATGGTTGTATAATATTTAATAAAAATTTTGATAGTTCACTGCAAGGAGAATTCATGGTACTACAAATGGGTCTAAGTGGTATATTCGTTTTATGAACTTTCGGTACTTCATAAAAATAAGGGGTCTTACTGTAACGAGGTGTAATTAATCTTCTATGATAACTTGTTAAACAATCTTTAAACTTGAATAACGTTCTGTTTTCCAAAGGCTTTGTTGGATCCTTTGTTAATTTTGTATAATAATAGTCTCCCGTTTTCTACCGCTTCGCGGCATTGGGAGTATAGCAGGGTAGTCTGCTATATCTAGTGCCTACGGTATACAAGGAAGGTAACATGGCCAGTGCTACGCTTCAACCGCCTATTATTACCCCTGGTTTCACACAAGGTACTCATTTTATTCAGGCTGAGTCTACCTGGGACCTATAGACATTTTTAAAAATGTCTAGTTATTCTTGCCGGCGGTAGGATTCGAACTCCGGACCACCGGCATGCGAGGCAAGCATCCTACCGCTTGCGCTACGCAGGCCCTTTTGTATAAGGTCTGTTTATTATTAGATCTTTAATTTTGTTTTCATATCACAGTTGCATTTCCCTTGTCTGCTGGTAGGATGATATGAAGTCATTTAAAGTTTTTATAGCCTTTAGTTCTTCTTTGTTTGTTTTGTTCAATTTTAATAGACTTTTTCAATTCAAGTTTACATAATACTCTGTATTCTTCCTTTTCGTGGGTTGGTAAACATTGAGATATTTTCTCCACTAAGCTTATTTTGTCTAATTTTGGAATGGATGGATAAGTAACAGCAAAGTGTAGACCCTTAGACAGTATTAAACTCTCCGTTGCATTTAAATGTCTATTTGATATATTAACAACTGTCGCTAATATGTCATTATTTCTATTTAGGTTATCTAAAGTGTGTATAGTGTTGTGTTCTAATGTATACTTCTTTGTTTCTTATATGAATTTTCATATACTATATGTAAATAAAAATATAATTTGATCAAAATCAGAATTTGATATTACATCAAAAAGCAAATCTTCAATACTTACAATATCTTGTTCAACAAAAAATAAATAAGATCTATGAAATTGTAACCTTTCGCGTATCATGGACAAACTGGCTCTATGTAGAATGTTTTCCAACCTTCTTCTTGAATATGTTGGACGTAACTTCAAGCCCTTTGGTATTAGGTTGTTGTTTTTACATCTCCGTAAAAATTTAATGGAATTTTGACAATGTGCCAGTTTCTTGTAAAGAATTTCCAATCTCCGAAAATTTTGAATAACGCTGGGCCCATAACGATTTCTTAATATTGTTCTGAAGCTATTTTCTTGTGGCATGTTAGAGTAATTACTGTTTAAATTGGAATAAGCCACAATTAAAGGATAAAATAAAGGTTAAGTGCTATTATTTGAGGTACGTCACGATTGGACTAATAGGACCGAAGATACATAACTAAGGCCATTTTGACATGCTATTCCATTTAATTTTTATACCTCATTGTATTTTATTTGTTAATTTCTTTCATTTGAGGTACTGCACGTCATGATTGGACTAATAGAATTAAAGATACACAACTAAGGCCCTTTTGACATTGTTCTGCATTTGATATTTCTATCCCATTGTATTCTTTATGTTAAATCCTATCATTAGAGGTACTATACGTCACGATTGGACTAATAGAACCGAAGATGACTAATAGAACCGTTTATGACGTTTCAATTTCAATCAGGATTACACTGTAAAATAATTTGAACATTATAAAAAAATATTGTACAAATAGATTTAAAACACTCACAAAAATTAAAAGATTTCACAAATAAAACCTGACATTGAAGTATGTAAAATATTGAATGTCAAGATTAAACTGTCTCAAGCACGTTCGTTACAGATAAAAAAAAATGAAAATTACTTCAAATGTAAAAGAAAAATAACAATAAAAGAAACGTTAGACGAATAATATTTCTTTGATGAATTAATAAAATTAGTTGTTATTAAGGTGAATGTTGGCTATTTTGAATATTTATGAATTTTCAAGTTAAAGTTGATTTCATGTAATCGAATGAACTATCTTACAAGTAAAGTCGTCCCAGGAACGCAACTCAACAATATGGGCAATATCATTTTAAAGTCGTGTACTTTAAAATGTATAATGTATGTCTGAATTCCAGAATGTTAATATTTTTAATCCCCTTCGTTTATAAAACTGTACTACATATTTTTTGCTGTGTACTTTTCAAGTGATCATTTTTCAAATTTAATATAATTCAGCGAAATCCTTTATAGATATAAAACTCTGTGATTTGAGGGAATCCATTTTAGAATTTACACAAATATTTTTACTTCTGTTTTTAAACATAAATTTAAATGTACAGGGTGATCCACGCAATTCTGAAATAGTCCATAATCCTTATTTTTAATGAAACACCCTGTATATTTTTATGTACTAAAAAGATTCTTAACAGCCTGATTTCAACGAACTATATCATGTAGGGTGTATAATGAATAATGCAAGGTGAAATTTTGAAATTAATAATTTATCACGTGTTATGGTATTATTTTAAATTAGCTAAACACAGACAATACACTTCTACTTTAAGTGTCAGTATATTGGGGAAAATTTGTGTTTAGTAACCGTGTTAACATTTTTTGTCATGAATAGGTAAAAACTGTCTAGATAGTCTACTAATTAAACTAAATCGGTAAATAATGCTGTTTGTTATCAATCAGTTGTTGGTTTGTTGACATGTTACATTAAAATAATAAATTCCTAATTAAAAGCTAATTTCTTGCAGAAATAAAAATGAAATATTTAACTGAGACCCACGTACTGTTGTCTAAAATTTATGCACAATTCAGAGAACTTGGACATGTCAAAACATTAAAAAGAAAACCACACTTCACTGAAGATGAGGTGAAAGTGGATATTTTGTTAAGTGTCGCAGAGAATCCAACGTCAAGTTCACGTCAAATTGCACGTCAAAATAATGTGAGTCACACAACTGTCCTGAGGTGTCTCCATGAAGAAAAACTGCATCCATATAAATTGACTTTTGTGCAGGAACTAACAGAAGGCGATCCAGATTGTACAATGGATTTCTGCGAAAGAATGATGGATAAAATGGATAAATAACACAAATAAATAACACAATTCTTTTTCTGATGAATCAAAATTTTCATTGAACGGAGAGGTAAACCGACAAAACTGTAGATATTGGTCAGCGAAGAATCCTTATTGGATGCGTGAATCCTTATTGAATGTTTGGGCAGGTATTACAGGAGATCATATTATGGGTCCTATATTTTGTAGATGGTAATTTCACAGCATAAAAATATTTAAGCATGCTAAGAGACGATGTTCTTTCTGAGTTGGCTAACTTATATCCCAATCCAATAGATCCGACCCTACCGCATGAAACTGTCTGATTCCAGCAGGACGGTGCAACACCCCATTATGCTTTAATGGTGAGAAATTACTCGAATGAAATCTTCAATAAATGGATTGAACGAAGGGGTACTATTGAATGGCCAGCTAGGTTGTCAGATCTCACGCTTTTGGATTTTTTTTGTGGTGTTATCTGAAGAACAAAGTATACGCAACACAACCAACTAGCATTGAAGACTTCAAAGAAAGGATAACTACAGAAATACGGAACATTTCATCTCAAACTTTAAACAAAGTTCAGGACGAGTTTTATAGGAGACTGTGTTATTGCCAACAACAAGGTGGAGAACATTTTGAGCATTTATTTTAATGTAGTCCAATCAATTACCTCAGATAATCTATGAATTAATTATCTTGAAGAAAATTATACTTAATTTCAAAATTTCACCTTGTATTATTCATAATAGACCCTAAATGATATAGTTAGTTGAGATCAGATTATTAAGGAGCTTTTAAAAATATAAAAACATATAAAAACATACAGGGTGTTTCATTTAAAATACAGATTATGGACTATGTCAGACTTGCGTGGATCACCATGTACATTCAAATTTATGTTTAAAAAGCGCACATTTAAATTTAAAATTTAAGGTATCTCAACGTTTTTTATTATTTTTTAAAATAACGACAAAAACAATTTCATTCCATAAGTGGTTTCCACACTGTATATAGGTACGTTATTTCATAACTTCTGTTTTAGTTTGCCATGATATTTCTACTCGTGTTGATAGTGAAAATTAGATTTTAAAATGTCACATTGCAAACAAGGAAATTGATCACTTTTATAAGATGTTGTAGGAGCAATGACAAAAAAAATTACTGAGACCCTATTTAATGGTTAACTTGCTGTTCTAGTAATTAATCTACCAACAATATAAATCAAGGTTAATTTTCTTAAGAGTGATTGTGGTATGTATCAAATAACCGTTACCTCAGATCAAATGTTTATCTTTACGATATAGTCTAATTGAATCAATTTTCTGCTATTTATCACTCATTGAGATCAAAGTAATAAACGTGTAGCTAAATGTATTCGCATGTAGTATGCTAATTCTTCGTCACATAGATACTGATTGCTGTGGACAACTTTTGATAAGTTGCCAACGCGAGTTAACTCGATAATTATCGTGTAATTGACAATGTGTCAATATGTGTCAATTGATGTGCAGTTGAATAAATGAAGAAAGCAAAATATTGTTCCATATTGATGTACAAATCATTTTTTTTTATTTTCATTTACGTGTCCGGCGACTATGGGGGCGATTACAAACTACATTACAGGTGATATATTAGCGTTAATAAGTTATGTCATATGAGGATATGATACAATTTTTGTTTATGATACAATAATATTTTTCTAAAAAAGTGAAGAACTCTATCTATCTGGTTGGGAGCACTGAGAATGTAGCCTAGATGAGGTTTAAAATTTAGTTGTCGTCTTACTTCACTGTAATAATGACATTTGGTAAGAATGTGTTTTACTGTTCGTTGGCACTGGGGTGTTTGACAGATAGGAAGCTGTGTGTTGGTTTGGTGTGCCCTATAAGTACCGTGGGGTAAATGTATAATAGTTTATAAAATGAGGGCTGGATTGCACGTAAGGATGAATTTAAGGAGCTCTAGTAGGTTTGCCATAATCTCCTAGGAAATCTGTATGCTTCTATATTTAAATATTTGCAAATTTGGATGAAAGTTGCTATCCGTTAAAGCCGTTTTAGAGTGCTGATCTGTGAGTGCATTACCAGGGTGATACATATCTTGGACAAGGGGACGATCGGTAAATAATTCCTAAATACATTCAATGGAAGCTAGAGAGTCTGTACAAATGACAAAATTTTTATTAGGGATGTTACTATTAATAAAAGAGAATAAAAGAAGTAAAAATGAGATTGTTTTTAGAGGTGACTGAATATACAACCCCAAATCACTGTTGGAAGCATTGGTGTATAATACTTGATCGATGTGATTATTGTGTATTATTTAAAAAAAAAATGCTTTTATTATGAGTTCTTCGGCTGTTTCGAATTTGTAAATTTTGTTAAATATGTGATAGTTTGAGGGGAGTGCATAATCCAAGGAGGAATGGTAGGAATGGGATGGGATTTGCAAGTGTTTTGTTGATGTCGTTTGTCATTGTAGAAAATATAGAAAATATAAGGTTTGTTATTGGGGAGAAGATGGTATAGGTTGTTGTAAATAAATGGTAAACAGAATTAAGGGGGTTAAAAGAGATAGATGCAACATAGGAAAGAAGAAGGTAGATCATTTATTTAATAAATATTTTTATTAGTAGTCTTTATAGTTCTATATATTCTTTCTACTATATGTTATTTTCTAGTTTTTTTACTCTATAATCACATGTAGCAGTGAAGTATATACCAAGAGAGTATCGATAAAGGTAACCAGTTGGGTCAGAAAAAGTGAAGTTAATTAAAAAAAATGAGATATTCAAATATATAGTAAAGGGGACGTAGCAAGGAAAAAAGGATTTTGAATATAAACACAAAGAAAATCCAAAAGTAGAGGACCAAATCAGACGAAGTGATAGCAGAAATAAAGCAAATAATATCAGATATCAGAGTTACCGAAGTGTAGAAAAAAGGCCAAAGTAGCGAAGAAATTGGAGCATTTATACATATTTACAGTCAAGTAGAGAAAGATAACAGATTATAAGCATTAATACCCATACTGTTAAAAAATACTTAAAAGAAAGCCTGCGAAGCAGGGAATAAAATCAGTGAGATAATAATTATTAATGTAACTATTACGTGAAATGGGTAAGATCTCCAGACCATTTAAATATATGCGCTATCAAAAATAGACAAGCAAATATTCTAATTACTATTTTAATGGAAATAAGCCACAATTTAAATTTAAAATAAGTTTATTGGCGTTTTAATTACCACTGCGGAAATCGTTTTCAAAATACAAAAATTAATAAATTAAACAATTTTTGTTTTTTATTACTTAATGAAGAATCCTTCTAATAATTTAATTTTATCTGACTCATTTATATTGACAATTTAGACATATCTTATACATTTTAAAGTATACGACTTGTTCTAGCAAAACGGTTGCTTGTAGGTAACAGGTGTACCTGCTATAGGTATATTCAAAGTAGAAAAAAAATAAGATAGGTAAAGATAAAGATAATAGTTAAAGATAAAGTAATTTATAGGTATCCCTTTGTGTGGTACGGGAGAAACTTCCCTCATCCGGCTTTTTCAGCTCTCTTAAGTATGGTCTTTCCTTTCATGATCTCCGTTATATGGTCTATTAGGATTTCGAAGTTCTTCTAGCCTAGCTTAACCTAACCTAACCTAAGACTTTATGTCCGAACTGCAGAGCTGAAGGCTCCACACAACAGTGCGGGACTCAAGCCAGAAGGTCCAATGCCAGGCTCGTTACCAGCTAAAACCACCACCGCCATATTTTCCAGAGAACGCCAAATGGGACCATCCTGTTGGGACTTTTCTCTCTTTGGCGTCTCCCAGACTTATGCAGTCACCTCTATGCAAGAAATTCCTCGCTCGAACACACAGTCTGCAAGGTATCGATAAGGTGTACCCCTGACAGGTACATGTCACATCTCTCTACTATTGAAGGAACACTCGACGTTCTGAAAAAAAAAACACGCTTGAAGTAATTTCTCTGTACAAACAGTCTAAGTATATGTCCAGATTTAACTAGGCAATACCCCTCTCAGGTTACATACACACACATATACAACACACATACACACACGGACAGCACAACATATATTTGTAAATGTAAATAAAATGTAAATAGATAAAATATGTAAGTAAATAAATAAAATTATTGTATATTATTGGGTGTAAAAATAAAATGTAAAATGTAATAAAAAAAATTTATATAAAATTGCTTAAATAAAAGGTAAATCTAAAATGGTAAAATTAATATTAGCCTAGCTTAACCTATCCTTACCTAACCTAACCTAACTAGATCCTACTGCATTCTGCCGAGGAATTTGCGACACAATTGCTTTCATTTAGCACAATTAGAGCCGTTTCTTTGATTTTTCTCTTTTCACCATCTGTTTCTTTCAGGACTATACTTGAATCGTTCCTTTAAACCCTATGTTCATTTTCCCATGCGTGTTTACATATTTGAGATCTATCAAATTCTCTATTTTTAATATAATATTGATGTTTACTTATTCTAACATTTAATTGTCTTGATGTTTCACCTAAATAAAACTGATGGCATTCACAAGGTATTTTTTAAATTAAATTCTTTGTTTTTTCTTGTTTATTGTTAGATTTAGTTTTAGGTAAAATAGATCTCAATGTGTTTTTTGTTTTAAATGTTGTTGACATGTTGTCATTTCCTATCTTTTTAAGTTTTCCAGATAATCCTTTTATGTATGGCATTGTTAGTTTCCTCGTATTATTCCTCGTATATGCTGTACGATCTTGTTCTAAGTTGTTGTGATCTATTCGGTCGCTTTTTGAAAATTCCTTATTTATAAACGATAAACGGTAATCATATTTTCATAAAACAGATGTCAACAAATGTTCATCCTGCTTTTGTTCCAGTAATTTTTAATATTAATTACTCGTTTTCTTTGGATCATTCTTGTTTGTTTTTAGTCCTTATATGACTATGAAGTTACTTATTAATGGTTTTTTTAGACAGTAATTTTTGGATTTAAATTGATACAGTAAATGTTTATTTTAAAAGTCTACTTTAAATTTTAAATCACTAATTTTTATTAAAAGAATCACACTGAAAAATCTCAGTTTAATAAACATTTGTATATCTTTAATATTCTCTTAGATAGAGTAGGAATCAATATTTTTTTCTTGTCTTTACATACGGATGTTATACATAGATATGCCCAAGAACTAATTTGAATAGAATAAAGGAGACACAAAGAGTAATGGAAACACAACTAATCAACATACGACTATCAGATATAAGGAGGAATACCTGGATAAGAAACGTCACAAAAGGTAAAGTTACTACCAGCCAAATAGCAAAACGGAAGTGGAAATTTGCCAATCATACTATTAGACAAAAAATTGGAAGAGGATGTAAGATTAATATAGATTGGAGACCCTGGACATATAAACAAAAATGAGGAAGACCACAAATAAGATAAGTGGATGACCTGAAATGCCACGCCGCCGGTTAGATTAGAGCCACATTTTTTGAGATAGAGAAAGATGGAGGAGCGAATGGAAGGCCTATGTCCAAACTTGAATGTCTTAAGGTCAATTGATAGATAAATTACTTCTTATACTATAAGAGAAATTTTAAATATTTTTCCGAAATCGTGTTTTATGATTGATTCAGTTAAATTGTAGCATTAGTAATAGTATTTTATTATGACATTTATTTCAGCAATGAATATATACTTATTCTTACGCTCATAATTTATCCTTCTTAGTTTGTTGTGTGGTGCAATTTAATTCAATATATTAAGTTTTTCCTTGCCTTTGTAATATTCCTATTATAAATCTCTTCGAAAATTTAACTATCGGCTTAAAATTTTAGTCAGTTCTCGTAATTTCTTTCGCATTTAATCCAAATCTCTTTCCCTTGAGAATTCTTTACAGGCTTTGCATTTGCGGATCTTAAACAAAAAATGCCTATTTTAAATAGTAATGTTAAGTGATGTGAAAACACAATATATTTATAGTGAATGAGAAAAATTCTTTTGTGGTTATATTTTACGCTAACCTAATGTCATTGACGATAAAATTAATACCATTAAATGTCCCATAATAAACCAATTAATTTTCATCGGTCATAATTTTATGTTAAGTGGTTAATGTCTTTGTGGTTATTTGAAACTTTATAAAATAATGTGTACATAGTCACCCGGATATGAATAGCAATTTCAAACAATATGGTTATGGTATATTAACATTGGTAATAATCGTATTTAAAACTTGAGCTTATAGTTTAAACAATTTTATTAAGATGTTAATCAATAATGTTTCTTGTATAAATAACATTTCGATGAATTCTTTAAATTAAATTATTTGAAGCATGATATTCTCATTAACACCCAAATTATTATTTTTTAACTCTAAAACTTTTACTTAATATTTATTTCTTAATAATATTGTTGTTAATGTAAAACCATTCATAAAATTGTTTTATATAGGTATGGAAAAAAATTATCTAACTATAGAGCATTAACATTGCATGCTAATCACGCATATGAGCGTCAAGATATCGCTTCAGTCATATGCTGATGACGCACATGTGAGTTTTTAAGATACCTGTGTTTTGTATTGTCTAGCATAAATATCCTTGTGTATAAAACTTTACTTTTTGGAAGAGTTTGTAGAGAAAACTATCCGTTAACCTATTTATCAAGCGGTTCTCAAAAACGTTTTCTACCTTTCCTTCTACTAACCAATAGTTCCATAGTTCGCGTTCTTATGGCTAAAGTAATTTAGGTATTCTCGGTTTACTTTTTTTATTAGCCTGTCATTTATATGAA